>NC_052147.1:8514750-8720100 GCF_902713615.1 Scyliorhinus canicula
CTTTCATTTTAGGCTGTTTGATGCAGGCTGTGTTTTAGTTTCGTTTTCAGAGCTGGGTAGTTGCAGTCACAGCCAGAAGGTGAACGAGTCTCTCTCTGTATTCTAAAGTCTGTAAATTGGTCTTTTGGTGATTTAAAACTAATAACTGCTCTTAGTAGTGACTTTAACCTGATGTGCTTCTGTTAAAGGTTTTGTTTTTAAGTCTTATGGATGTTAAAAGGAAAGCTTAAAGGATTACTTAGTGTTGTAGTCTTTGGGGGTTGTATTTGAATTAATGGTTGCTAAGATGTTCACTGTATGTTTTAAAAAGATTAACTTGAGTTCATAGAATAAATTGTTTTGCTTTAAAAAAATACTTTTCCATTTCTGCTGCACCACACCTGGAGAGTGGGCCATGTGCTCCCCATACCACAATCTATGAAAAGTTGTGGGTCAGGTGAATTCCATGATACACTTTGGGGTTCTCTAAACCCTGGCCCATAACATTAACTTTACTTCTAATTTCACAGCACAAATCAGATTATTGGATAGATGGAATAGGTTACTACTGAGATCTCACAAATAAATTGATAACAATAAAAAAGGCTTTTCTTCCCTGAAGACTGCACCTTGCTGGGATACAGGGCTTTGGATAGCGGCCACCTGTGCATTCCTCCTGTGTGAAGCCAAGTAAGCCAGCATCCTACTCAACATTGGAGCTTGGTCTTTGCAGCCCATCCAAATCCATATTTGTACACTGATTTCAATAGAATTGCACTAGCAATCTGATACTGGCAGTTCTTCCTCCTGCCCTTGAATCAGTCTACTGCTGTCTGAGACCATTTATCTCAACAAAGGGGAACCAGAATCTGTATTTCATATATGTAAATAGAAAAGAAAATTCATAGTTCAGTCCATACAAGTACTTACCTTACTTAATATTGGAATGAGTCATGTTGAACTTTATGTTAACCACCACCCACTCAGATTGACAATAAAAGAAAGTCACTGTTAAATGCAATAGCCTACTTGTTACTTTGATATTATTTTTGACCTCTTAATTGAGGATTCTCTCTGCCCTTTCAGGTGGACATAAAAGATCTCATGGCATATTCATAGAAGAACAAGGGAGTTGTAGTGTCCTGTCCAATTTTGCCAAAAAGAGTAGCAAGCCGTAGGATTTTAGATCAACAAAGGATATACAAGAAATTGATAATGAAAGAGAAAATAGATTAGGGTAAACTAGCAAAAGACATAATAAAAGATTATTAAAGCTTCTATAAGTATGAAAACGGATAAGATTAGTAGAAGATAATAGAAGTAAATGTGGGTTCGTGTTACAGGCAAGACTATAAGCCTCTTCTTTTAATCTAGAACTATCTTTAACTTCCCTTGTTAAGCATAGTTATACCACTTGTTTGTCCCATGTTTTTTTTTAATACGCATTCATTTTTTATCTGCATTCATTGCAAATGTTTATGTCTTTAAGTGTTTGCCATTGCGTTTCTGCTGTCACATCTTTTAATTTAATTTCCCAATCTACCTTCACCAACTCACCCCTTTTCCTAAGTAGTTTGCTTCATTTGGACTCGGGTATAACATTTCAATTCTCCAGTCCTCAGGTGCCTATCCGTATGTCTAAGGAGGATTTACAGATCATAGCCAATGCCTCTGCAATTTCCCCCCTTCCTAAGGCCCTGGGTTCAGCTGTAATAAATCACTCTCAAACTTAATATAAAATTCATCATATTATTATCATTCTTGCCCAAAGGCTGTTTTACTGCAGGCTACTAATTACCCCTGCCTCATTGCACAACACTAGATCCAAGATAGTCTGTTCCCTAGTGGGTTCCTTGGCATACTGTGGATGCTGGAATCTGAAACCAGAGAGCTTTGACAAAGAGTCATTGGATTTGAAACGTTAAGCTCTTTTCTCTCCCTACAGATGCTGCCAGACCTGCTGAGATTTTCCAGCATTTTCTTTTTAGGTTCCTTGGCATACTGGGCTAGGAAACTATGTTAAATTAATTCTATGAAGTTGTTCTCCACACCTGAAAGCTCCACCTTGCACCTTCACTGTCTCAAAATCAAAACTTATTGTGACTTACTGAAACACATTTATTTTAAAATTATGGACCTATTTATCTCCCTCAGGCTTCCCTTCCTCTTCCAATTTACAGATTTCTTAAAATTCAAGTTTGAGGTCATTCAGATATTACTCAGGGATTTCTGTCTCCACATCTCTTTCCATTCTTGATGGTTTCCAGTGTAAGCATTAATTTGCCATTTTCATCAATATGAAAAATGGTTAACTGTTTGCACTGGTTTATAATCCTACTTTAGATCTCCAGAAATGCAACTATTGCAACAGACCTCAGCAACAAGCATGTTTCAAGCCATTCAATTGTATGATGAGACTGGGGCTTTACCGGGTCTGACATGGGTGCGACGAGGCCAGTAAATCTCAAGAGAGGGCTCTATCGAGTTCTTGCAAGGTGCCGCGATCTGGATCTCATCCATTGAGGTTGTGACACAGGTTTGCATATTCAAGTGAGCAGTTACTTGACTATGCCTAATCTACCCAGGCACAGGACCTAACAGCCTCGCCTCGGAGACCCTGAGCGGGTGCCGTTTAGCACTGGTTTCTGCAAACATGGACCAGGCACGCTGGCACTTGAGACGTTTCCCAGATGATCGGGGGCCCCTGGGTGGTCGAGCTCTGGGCAGGGTGGTAGCATGGCACCCTTGATGCCACCTGGGAACCTTGGGACTGCCAGTCTGGCACCCAGACAGTGCCACCTGGGCACCACCCAGACAATGCCAGGGTGCCTAGATGGCACTGCCAGGCTGATGGGGCCACTGCCAGGGTGGCCAGGCTGGCAGTATCAAGGTGCCCAAGTGGCATCATGCCCGTACCGGGGATATGCCATGGGGTGCCCTGCCCTTATGAGGTGGAGTGGGGGGAGGGGATGGCTTGATGACCCCCTTATTGGTTTGGGGGGGGGGTGTCTGGAGGCCGCAGTGGGTGATCTAGAGATCGGGTGCCCCGATCTCTTCCTGCACTGCTAGGGGAGCTCTTTAGTGCAAGAAATGGGACTAAGTGCGGATGTGGCAGGGCGTTCCTCGCAGAGGCCCAGAAATTAAGTAGAGTCCCGTTTAATAGCAGGATCATTCTCAGCGCTGCCAGCACTGGGAAACATCCAGCTAAACACGCTCGACACGGGACTCTGTTTAATTTCCGTTAAATCGCACTCTGGACCTTTATATAAGCAGTGAATGTGAAAAGCTTACCACTCAGTGATTAACCAAAATACTCTTCTGATGATCTGCTCTCCAACTGTTTTCTGTATTCTACTAGCTGTACTGTTAGTGCTGCAGGGATCTCCAATTCTGTTGTAATTAAAATGGTAAACTGTAAATGTTGTAAACCTGTAACAAAAACATTTAAATGCTGGTTATACACAGTGAGTCAGTCAGCAAATGAATAGTGGCTGTGTAAATACTGAAACATTTCAAGCAAGAACTGCCTCCTGGCAGAGTAAGGATTGAAGTAGTTTGATTTATGACCATGTAAACAGTAACAGCACCACAGCAATTAAATGTCTGCAAAAGCACTATGGGAAATTGCCGGTGGAAGTTCTAAAGTCAACCTGTTGTCACAATATACAGTTAAATAAACCACAGTTACAGTATTAACAAGTGCAGTCACAAGTTATTTTCTTTTAAAAAGCCTGGGGCAAAATCTTGCTGAAAATAGTGCGAACAATGCATGCTATTGTTGACGTGCAGATTGACCTGCTATTTCAGAGGATTAAGAGATATGCTGTGAGTTGCTAAACTCCAGACTTTTCTATCGATTTACACTGCTCTACCATTTTCCTCATACAATTGGTATCTTGCTAATGGTCTCCTCAGTATTTATAAGGACATGCTAGATTTGTGCATTAACTGCTCATTAAACTCACAGAAAGTTAGGCTCATAATTTAATAGCGTAATACATTTTTAACAAAGTAATACTTGTGAATGCAGTGCCAATTATCCGTTTGGCCCAGACAGGGAACAGTTTAAACTTTATAGTCTAATTTCTGCTAGTAATAAATTGTTGTTGGAAATTTACAAATCTCTCTGCTCTTTCTTATATGTTAAGGAGATAATCTGATACCCTGTTGGCCCCATCATTCATTCGCCTAATATTCCCCGTTCTCCTTGTTACCAGTTCACACTTTCAGCAAGTTACTCCACGAATTATATTTAAGCTGAAGGATACTGGAAAAAACTTAACCAATAGTGATGCTGTGAGATGTCCCGTTCTGACCAGGTTTGGCCCATTATCAAGAGAACCTTGTGAATGTACTGTTTTTTTTACATAACCAGTAACGAGCATTAGTTGATCAGTACAAAAGTAATTCAACTGCCATTCACCTTTTTGCACTTATTTTTCTTAGGTTATTTTAGTGTCCCTTCCTTCCATTTAATCCTCATTATGACAATTTGCTGGAGCTTGAACAACCTCATGTGGCTATTGTCCATGTGGCTATTATTCAAAATAACAATTATTCACTTAAGTCTTCCCAGTGAGAACCATTTGGCTATTCACCTGTAAAAGTCACCAGGCAAATCAATCATGTTTATTCCTGGACATTCACAGTCACATATCTGTACGAATCAACAGTGGGAACTCTTGACAATTTTTATTTTATCTATCTCTTAGTCTTGGGTACTGAAGACCACCATAACACCCCTACTCCTGCCCTAGGTGATAGCAAGACGAATAATCACTTTAAGATAATCAGTTGAGCTTGTACCATGGCTCGTTTATGCTTGCTAGAATAAACATAAATTCATGGGCAGTGAACTGTTCTCTGTAAGCAAAAGGAATATATTCAAGCTTTGCTACTTCTTTGAATTACCCGGGAGTTTGGGAGCCTATAGTTCCCCATTGCTTTCTCCGTGGCAATACCTCAGCCAATCCAAGTCAACTTGCCAACCAATCAGCACCCTTTTCTCCTGTAGTATTAATTGTTGTGATTGGAATTTGGCATTCTTGCCTTTGTCCTGATGCGTGCCAAAAACATATCTCTGTTTTCAGTGACAAACATTAAAGTCAAATGTTTTCCAGTGACCAATGGGTCCATCTCCCTTTTGTATGTTCTTGCTCTCGAGGGAGTGCAGCGAAGGTTTACCAGACTGATTCCAGGGATGGCGGGACTGTCATATGAGGAGAGATAGATTAGGTCGGGATTGTTCTCGCTGGAGTTCAGAAGAATGAGGGGGGGATCTCATAGAGACGTATAAAATTCTAACAGGACAAGACAGGGTAGATGCAGGGAAGACGTTACCAATGATAGGTGTGTCCAGAACCAGGGGTCATAGTCTGAGAATTCAGGGTGAACCATTTCGGACAGAGACCAGGAGACATTTCTTCACCCAAAGAGTGGTGAGCCTGTGGAATTCATTATCACAGGAAGTAGTTGATAGTAGCTAAATCATTGAATATATTCGAGAGGCGGCTGGATATAGCACTTGGGGAGAATGGGATCAAAGGCTATGGGGCGAAAGCAGGATTAGGCTATTGAGTTGGATGATCAACCATGATGGTGATAAATGGCGGAGCAGGCTCGAGGGGCCAAAAGGCCTCCTCCTGCTTATATCTTCTTTGTATCATAGAATTATCATAGAATTTACAGTGCAGAAGGAGGCCATTCGGCCCATCGAGTCTGCACCGGCTCTTGCAAAGAGCACCCCACCCAAGGTCAATACCTCCACCCTATCCCCATAACCCAGTAACCCCACCCAACACTAAGGGCAATTTTGGACACTAAGGGCAATTTATCATGGCCAATCCAACTAACCTGCACATCTTTGGACTGTGGGAGGAAACCGGAGCACCCGGAGGAAATCCATACAGACACGGGGAGGATGTGCAGACTCCGCACAGACAGTGACCCAAGCCGGAATCGAACCTGGGACCCTGGAGCTGTGAAGCAATTATGCTATCCACAATGCTACCGTGCTACATACATATATGTATGTATCTATGTAAGCGAGGAACACACAATACTTGTGGCTCAGCAGTAATTCTGAGCAATTTTCATATGAATATGAATTTCAATGAATATGCTGGATTATTTATAGAATAGACTCCAGCAAGATTTCCTCCTTGATTTTATGAAAAGTTACATTGTATGTGACCTGAATCGTTGATGAAATTCTAAATGGCAGCAAACTTGAGTTTTAATCATACCTTTTGGGTATGAGCTGTATTTTAAGTGTTGTTTTAAAGCAGTGAATTTGCACTATCTAAAAGGTATTGGGATATCTTATTTAATTCAGATGAGCCAGTCTGTGAAATATCCGTGCCATGTTTATTTCAGTCTGATACCATAAGGGTCAAATATTTCATCACAGATTCCATGTAATTCAGAATGTCAAAAAATTGTTTCAAGAGTCGAAATGTTTCCCTTAAACCTGAACCGTGGGGAGGAAATTAGGTGGTTAGTTTTATTGTCAAGCACGCTGGCAACTCACTAAAGGGGGAGAAAATTAGAGGGACCGTCCTTCAATTTCCTGTGAATTCAGAGATGGACAAGAGGAAAGAGACTAACATCTAATTAGCTAGGTCTGTGGAGCAAGCCCCATCCATGTCAGGATCAGAAAAATGACCGGGACAAGGTTGTTAGCCTGCAAATGAAATAGTATGAAATATATTTTTTTTAAATTTCGCTCTTAAAGGGTGTTTTGTAGTTATATCATAGATTTGATTATTTCTACTGCTCTTTGCCCTTATATTCCATTGATAAAGTAAAACTGCTTACCTATTAATGTCTTGTGTCATTGAATGCTTCAGTCAGTCTCAAGAAAGACTGGAGAAACACTGAGGAGGGAATATGTAAAAGAAATGAAATACAATGCCAATTATTAGATAATGCAGGCAGACACTGTCCCGAATGTATGCCACTCTGACCTCGTAGTGCCCATGTCCTGGGCAGACCTGAAACACACAACATGGTTATTACTCTTTTATCAGGGAGGCATTAAATCCCACTGTTGTCTTTGGAGCTGAATGTTTAGAATGAATGTAAAGACTTGAGGTAAGATTGAGACTGGGTCATAAGTGAAAGGATAATAGATTTGTGGTGTAGCGTACCAGAGAAAGAACCACTGAAGAAAATGGGTTTAAAAGCCAACTAAAGTTCCTTCTTGCGAGAGAAGCAATTAAAGAATTTTGTGTGTGGGTGGGTAGAATGGAATAAGGTCAGGTGCAGCAGCAGGCTATCCTCTACCTATTAGGTGTGTCAGGAAACAGTTGACCGCCACATCAAGCTTTGGGGCCAATCCTTTTCTCAAAATCTTTGTTCTTCTGAGTGCTGAGGAGAATAGTGGCTAGTATGTAATAAAACTATTCCCCACCTGAACCCTTACAGGTTTTTAATGGATGTGTCTGAACTAGCCAGAAAACTATTCTTTTAGGTAACTGTCAGTTCCAGCTAGAGGAATATTAGTCTTCACTTATTTTGATTTGCAAAATTATCTGGAAGTTCAGGACTCATATTGCATGACACCACCAAGGTCGAAAATAATTAATTCACATAATAGACTTTAAGCAAGGACTTTAAACTAGCAAGTGGCGGGGGAGGCCTCAGGAGAGGTCAATATTGTTCCAAAAACAAGTAGCAGGGCAGAGAGTAAAGAAATAGTCAGGTACCCAACTTCAGGAACTGCACCTAATGGCAAAATTACAAGAAATATACTGGTTAAACCAAAAGAGAAAATAATAAAGCAAATAAAGCATCAGTGCTGAGGGATAGGGTTAGGGGATATAACCCAGTTAAGAGTTCGATATACTAATGCACCGAATGTAAGAAATAAACTCAATGAGCTGCAGGCACAAATGCAAATGGAAGACTATCATGTAACGGCTATTACGGAGACATGACTGCAGGATGGTCGGGACTGGGAATTAAATATACCTGGTTATGAAGTTTACAGGAGGGACAGGGAAGTTGGCAGAGGGGTTGGAATTGCCTTCCTGATTAGAAATACTATCACCTCAATGTTGAAGGAGGATATAATGAGGGGAAGCATCCAGTGGAGACAATATGGGTGGAACTGAGGAACAAAAAGGATCTAAAACTGTTATTATTGTTGTGTATGGACTCCCAGTAGCAGTTATCAGGTGTTAGATTGTATAAATGCTGAAATTAGGCAAGTGTGTAGCAAAGGCAGAGTAGTATTAATGGGGGATTTTAACTTACACGTAGATCGGGAGAGGCAGACAAGCACCTTTCAGAAAGGTAGTGAATTTCTGGAATGTGTCCGTGATAACAATATGTTCCCGATGCAACAAGGGGACAGGCAATATTAGATTTAGTTAAGAGTAATGAGCCAAATTTAATTTGTAGTTGCCTAACTGTGAGCGAATATTTATGAAATAGTGATCACAACATGATTAAATTCAATGTGAAAGTGAAAAGCACAATTCAGAAACTAGAATTTTAGACTTGGGTAAGGCTGACTTTAATGCGATGAGACAAAGACTGTCCTCGGTAAACTGGGAATATCTGTTAATGGGTCAAACGACTGAAAATCAGTGGAGAATATTTAAAGAAACATTTAACAAGATACTTCACAAAAGAAACAGCCATGGACAACTAAAGAGGATTCGGACAGTATAAAATGAATCGAAAGGGCTTAAAAAAATGCAAAACAGCACAGATCTGGACGAATGCGATAGATACAAAGATTACCATTGGGGCACAAAGCAGCTTTTAAGACTACTAAAAAGGATTATGAAAGGAAACTTTCAAGGGACATCAAAAACAAGAAGAAGAAATGTTATAGTTATATAAAGGGAAAGTGGGTAGTCAAGAGCAATGTAAGCCCACTAAAAACTGAAGTCAGTGGTAATGGGGAAATGGCGGACATGGTGATATCTATATGTTTCTGATCAAATTGTAATCCTAATGCTACGCTGCAGTGCAATTTAATGTGTCCTTTTGGTAGAATTCACCTCTGGCCCTTTGGGATAATTGTTTTGTTTGCGTGGCTAATCCGAGCACAACATTCATCAGTACCTAAATAGGATTCAAAATATTGAAAGAAATGTAAAATAACTCAAATAGCAAATCTAATAGAGAAAAACATGAGTTTAAAAATAGACTGTGGCTAACACAGCTCTGTTGTTTTACAGCTAACTTAACAGGACATGCAGAAAAAGTAGGGATTGAAAACTTTGAACTGCTGAAGGTCCTTGGAACAGGAGGTAAGTGAATAATTTTAGTTATCTTAATTTTATACGATACTGCTGCTTATTTAAATAATAGACAGTTCTTGTTCTAATTTAAAGTGAGCTGAGCAATTTTACTTGCACTCACTTGAAGTACACATTGGTACTTTGGAAGGAAATAGACAGGAAATGCACGAAATGCATATCAATAATGAACCGAAAAAGATGATAAATTCACAAATAATCCATAGGTTGTAAAGAATGTCTTGAAACTCAACAGTATGTTGTACAAGTGCTAGTCCGTTTATTCTTATTAACATTTTAGGTGGGACCATTTCTCAGGAGGAAATTTGCAGGCAGGCATTTGCCAAATTACCTAACCCTAATTTTACAGGGCAAGCCCTGGCTTTGGTCTCGTATGTTTCTGTTTTTGGAGGCAAGTTTCCTGTTCTGATATGGTAGATTTGCACTTCCTACAGCTTCAACCTCTTGTACACCAGTATTCACACCGATGCTTGTTGCTAGAAGTTGTATGCTTTAAGGCAAACAGGAAAGAATAAGGGGCACCAATGAGGAATAATGGAATAGTTGAAACTATCAGCACACACTGTATGTGGAGTTTGAGTATGGGAATTTAATTCAGTTCTGAACCTGCTGCCGAAGGCTATTTGCTTGACAGAATTAATTCTAATTTCAGTCAGCCATATGCCTTCTGTTTTCAGTGAAATTACTAAAGCAAAGGTGTTGTTTCAGTGGTACATAACACTGAATCTAATGTTATCTGAGTGATAGTTCTATCTGAAATCCATATTGTTGTCATGAAATAGGTGAAAGATAACCACAATCAGCAGCTATATCGAAAACACTGCCCTCATTGACCCTCCTTGTTATCCCCTCAAAAGATTCAGTCCAGTTGGTCAGACACTATAGGGGCGATTTTCCGATATAGAGCCCAAGTGTTCGGGCCGTCGCGTTTCACGATGGCACGACTGGGCCCTGGCACGACCAATTCTGGCCCCCACAGAGGGCCAGCACGGCGCTGGAGCGGTTCACGCGCCGCGCCAACCTGCGCATGTGCAGTTGGGCCGCGCCAATGTGCGCATGCGCGGAGGACTTCTTTAGCACGTCAGCCCCGACCAACATGGCGTTGGTGTTCAGGGGCCGGCCGCGCCATAAAGTAGGCCATGGGGGGATAGGCCGGCCTACCGATCGGTGGGCCCGATCGCAGGCCAGACCCCATTGGAGCCCCCCCCCCCCCCTCCCCCACAGGCTGCCTTTTGCGCAGAGTTCCCGCCAGCGGGACTCTGTCATATCGGCACGGCCACTTGGCCCATCCGGGCCGGAGAATCAGCGGTCCCGCCGATTCCAGCGGCTGGCGCCGTGCCAAACGTCCCGGCACAAATGCCGCTGATTCTCTGCACCTCGGAGAATCGTGCGCCGGCGTTGTGGCACGGTTGCGGCGATTCTCCGGCCCGGCGCGGGGCTCAGAGAATCACCCCCTATTTATATTCATAATGAATCCATCCTGACTACCCTAGATTAATGTGTTCCTTTCTGAATAGTGACATGTACTCTCCCTTGGAATATTTTGCAATAATTTGTCCGCCACTAAGGTTAGACTGACCAGCCTATGATTTTCTTTATCCTTTCATGCGATGTGAGCATCTCTGGCAAGGCCAGCATTTGCTGCCCAGCCCTAATTGCCTTTGAACTGTGATTTGCTCAGCCATTTCAGGGGACAGTTATGAGCCAACCACATTGCTGTGGCTCTGGAGTCACATGTGGGCCAAACTGAGTAAGGATGGCAGATTTTCTTCCCTAAAGAACATTAGTTAACAAGATGGGGTTTTAAAAGTATATATTTTATTCCAAACATACATAAAGCACCAACCGAACATAGTATATACAGTTTGTTCTTATAATCCCCAGCTCCCCACCCTTCTGTACCCCCCACGACAGACAAGTCCTCAAACATGGACAGAAACAGCCTCCACCAAACTACAAACCCCTTCTCCGATCCCCTGAAGGCAAACTTAATTTTCTCCAACTTGCGGAACTCATATAGATCCCCCAACTACGCTGTGACCCCCGGTGGCGCTGCTGAGCTCCAATTTATGAGCATGCATCGTCGGGCAATCAGAAGGGTGAAGGTCATGACATCGGCCCCGTCCCCTCCTGCACACCCGGCAACTCCAACACCCCAAAAATCGCCACCAGAGGGTCCAGCGTCAACTTCACCCCCATAATCCCGGACAGACTCTCAAACATCGCCTCCCAGAAGCTGTCCAACTTTGCACACTCCCAAAACATGTGGGAATAGTTTGTCAGCCTCCTTCCACCTCTCGCACACATCCGCTACTCCTGGGAAGAACCCACTCATCCGGGCCCAAGGCACCACCTTGAACTGTATAAGGCTCATCCTTACACAGGAGGAGGTTGAGTTGACCTGGTGCATTGCTTCACTCCAAACTCTCCACCCCATCTCCAACCCCAACTCCTCCTCCCACTTCTACTTAATCCCTTCTCCCCCAACCACCCTATATATATCCCCAATCCTTCCATCCCCCACATTTCTGGGAGCAACAACTTCTCCAGCAGCGTGAAGTCCGGCACCTGGGGAAATGAGGGCAGTTCTTCCCATGCAAAATCCCACAACTGCAAATACCTAAACCCACTCTTCTTTGGTAACTCAAACCTCTACCGCAACTCCTCCAAGCCTGCAAACCTACCTTCCTCAAACAGTTCTACAACTATCCCTTCCTCCTGCCACTTTCTATACATCCCCCCCGGCTCATGAGACTGGAAGATTCCGTTCAGAGACAAGGTAGAGGATGAGATGGAATAGCCTCTGCATTCAAGGTAAAATCACTTCAGTGATTTAATGAGAGATAAGCAGATAGTAGAGACTTTAGGCTATAAATAAGACATTTAAAAAAATATAAGATTCTAGTGGGAGATGTGGATAGGTAACAGCCGTGAAGTGGTAGATTGTATAAATTCAGAGATTAGGTAAACATGTAGAAAAGGGGGCGGCACGGTGGCACAGTGATTAGCATTGCTGCCTACGGCGCTGAGGACCCGGGTTCGAATCCCGGCCCTGGGTCACTGTCTGTGAGGAGTTTGCACGTTCTCCCTGTGTCTGCGTGGGTTTCACCCCCACAACCCAAAGATGTGCAGGTTAGGTGGATTGGCCACGTTAAATTGCCCCTTAATTGGAAAAAATGAATTGGATATTCTAAATTTAAAAAAAAACAAAACAAAAATAAAACATGTAGAAAAGACACTATGGTTTCAATAGTGGATTTTAACTTTCATGTAGATCTAGATACATGGACCAGGACATGCCAGAAAGATACCAAATCTCTTGAGTGCATCCAGGTCCCAGAACCAACAAGGGAAAGGCCCTATTAAATTTGAAAACACATAATGAGCTAGATTTAGTTAAGAGCTTAATTGTGCTTGAACATTTAGCGATCAGGATATGATTGAGTCTGTGAAAGGGAAAGATGCCAAATGGATAATGGGGTCTGGATTTTTGGTCCCAAGTGGATGCAAAGTCAAGGAAATTCCCAGCTTGGAGAAATAGCCACAAATGGACAATTTTCGTTCTGAGAGTTGGAGAGAGAAGGGTGCGGTACATGCTGCAGTGAGGTGGGCTGCCCCCTGGAAACAGTTTGGAGGCAGGCAGAAGGGCTGTGAAGTACCATGGTGGACTGTTTAAAACGCTCAACCTGGTGCTCTGGGAGTCCCTCACCCCAAGTCCAATCCATGGGCCAACCTCGGGTGCCATGCCGAGATGAATTAAAATAAAGCTCGAACTGTTACAGACTTCACTATATTTAAAAAACACTCATTGAAAAAAGCCTATTCAATACATATACATCTCTTCAAGTATTTAATCCCTTGTAAAATAAATGTTTGTATTCATAGCCTCACATCAAAGACAGCGAATCCCTTAACACTTGGAGCTGTCAAACTGTCAACTTACAGGCAACCCTACTATGTTAATAATAAGAAGTGAAAGCAGACCAGCAGTTACTATATTGATAGCCCTCCGACTTATGTCAACAAATGACTACTGAAATTGCAAGTTCCCATTCTTTTTCAATTCCGAGACACAGCGGGATTTTTTTTATTTAAAAGGCAGTGGATTTAAATAACTTGTTCGCTTGATAGTTCCACAGAAGTTATCTTTTTAATACATACACAACTACTGTTAAAATCATAAGTCGCACATTGTGGGAGCCAGACTTTGTTTTACTAAAAATGCTCAACATTTGAGTTCGTCATTAAGTTCAAATGTCTAAGCCACACACCATCCTGACTTGGAAATGTATCAAAATTCCTTCACTGCCGCTGGATCAAAATCCGGGAACTCCTCCCTCACAGCACTGTGGGTGTACCTACAACTTAGGGACTGCAGTAGTTCAAGAAGGCAACCCTACCACCTTCACAAGGGGAGATGGTGGCATAGTGCATTGTCACTAATAGTTTAGAGACCCAGAGTAATGCTGCAGGGGACCTGATTCGAATCCCACCATGACAGATGTTAAAATTTGAATTGAACTAAAAATCTGGAATTAAAGGTCTAATGGTGACCATGAAACCATTGTTGATTGTCGTAAAAATCCATCTGGTTCACTGATGTCCTTTAGGGAAGGAAAGCTGCTGTCTTTATCTGGCCTGGCGTACATATGATTCTAGACCTACACAATGCGGTTAACTCTTAACTGCCCCTCTGAAATGGCTGAGTAAGCGACTGAGTTCAAGGACAATTAGTGATGGTCAACCAAGGGGCTGGTTTAGCTCACAAGGCTAAATCGCTGGCTTATAAAGCAGACCAAGCAGGCCAGCAGCATGGTTCGATTCCCGTACCAGCCTCCCCGGACAGGCGCCGGAATGTGGCGACTAGGGGCTTTTCACAGTAACTTCATTGAAGCCTACTCGTGACAATAAGCGATTTTCATTTCATTTCATTTCAATGCTGACCTTACCAGCAACGCCCACATCCCATGAAGGAATTTTTTTTAAACTAGGGAGGGGCAATAAATGCTGGCCTAGACAGCGACATCCAAATCCTGAAATGAATTTTACAAAAATAATGTAATTATCAATGAATCGTCCACCATCAAAATCCTGGAGGTTAGCATTGAACACGAAACGTAATGGGACAAATCACATAAATACAGTGGCTGGAAGAGCAGGTCAGAGGCTAGAAATTCTGCGATAAATAACTCACTTCTTGACTCCCGAAAATCTGTCCAGTATCTACAAAGAGGTCTGGAGAGTGATGGAATACGCTCCACCAGCCTCCCATGAGTGTAGTTCCAACAGCATTCAGGAAGCTTGACACCATCCAGGGCAAAACAGGTTTTACCTCATTTGACCATTGCATATTTTTCCAGTTACCGTAAACCTGTGCCATCTGGTTCTCGATCCTTCTACCAATGAAAACAGCCTCTCCCTATCTACTCTACTTTGAATTCCTCGACCAAACCTAATAGAAAAACCAAGTATTATTTAAAAGGACAAAGACTTTAGAATGCTGCAATACTGAGGAAACGGTGTCATGGAAACATACATAGAAGCTGGAGGAGGCCATTTGAGCCAACTCTACCATTCACAATGATCTTGGTTGATTATCAAGTTCAATACCCTGATCCCGCCTTCCCCCCATGTCCCTTGATCCCTTTAGCCCCAAGAGCTATATCTAATTCCTTCTTGAAATTACACAACTTTGGCCTCAACTACTCTCTGAGGTGGTGAATTCCAAAGATTCACCACTCTGTGGGTGAAGAAATTTCTCCTCATCTCTGTCCTAAAAATATGTCCCCTTATCCTCAAACTGTGACCTCTCGTTTTGGACCCCCCCCCCCCACCATCGGGGACAGTGCCTTCTTAAACAGTGGTGTTACATTAGCCACCTTCCAGTCCTCTAGGACCCTTCCTGCCTCCAGTGATTCCTGAAAGATCATCACTAATGCCTCCACAATTTCCTCAGCTATCTCTTTTACGACCCTGGGGTGTAGTCCATCCGGTCCAGGTGATTTATCCACCTTCAGACCTTTCAGTTTCCCCAGAATCTTCTCCTTAATAATGGTCACTGCACTCACCTCTGCCCCCTGGTTCTCCTGGAGCTCTGGCATCCCACTGGTGTCTTCCACCGTGAAGACTGATGAAAAGTAACTATTAAGTTCGTCTGCCATTTCTTTGTTTACTATTATTACTTCACCAGCCACATTTTCCAGTGGTTCAATGTCTATTTTTGCCTCTCTCTTACCTTTTATATATTGAAAAAAACTATTCCTATCTTCCTTTATATTACTAGCTAGCTTGCACTCATACTTCATCTTCTCCCCCCTTATTGCTGTTTTTAGTTGTCCTCTGCTCGCTTTTAAAGGCTTCCCAATCTTCTGGCTTCCCACTAATCCTGGCCATTTTGTATGCTTTTTCTTTAGCTTTTATGCTGTCCTTGACATTCTTCATCAGCCATGGATGCCTTGTCCTCCCCTTAGCATGTTTCCTCCTCCTTGGAATGAATTTCTGTTGTGCCTCCCGAATAACCCCCCAAAACTCCTGCCATTGCTGTTCCACTGTCTTCCCTGCTAGGCTCCTTTTCCAGTCAACTCTGGCCAGCTCCTCCCTCGTGTCTTTGTAGTTACCCTAATTTAATTGTAATACCGTTACATCTGATTGCAGCTTCTCCCTCTCAAACTGCAAGGTAAATTCTATCATATTGTGGTCACTGCTCCCTCAGGGTTCCTTCACCTTAGAAGAAATAGCGGAAGCGTTGGTTGAGATCTTTCAAAAATCACTGGAGTCAGGGAAAGTCCCGGACGATTGGAAGATCGCTGTTGTAACCCCCTTGTTCAAGAAAGGATCAAGACAAAAGATGGAAAATTATAGGCCAATTAGCCTAACCTCGGTTGTTGGTAAAATTCTAGAATCGATCGTTAAGGATGAGATTTCTAATTTCTTGGAAGAGCAGGGTCGGATTAGAACAAGTCAACATGGATTTAGTAAGGGGAGGTCGTGCCTGACGAACCTGTTAGAATTCTTTGAGGAGGTGACAAGTAGGTTAGACCAGGGAAACCCAGTGGATGTGGTCTATCTGGATTTCCAAAAGGCCTTTGATAAGGTGCCACACAGGAGGCTGCTGAGTAAGGTGAGGGCCCATGGTGTTCGAGGTGAGCTACTGGCATGGGTTGAGGATTGGCTGTCTGACAGAAGGCAGAGAGTTGGGATAAAAGGTTCTTTTTCGGAATGGCAGCCGGTGACCAGCGGTGTCCCACAGGGTTCAGTGTTGGGGCCGCAGCTGTTCACCATATATATTAATGATCTGGATGAAGGGACTGGGGGCATTCTAGCGAAGTTTGCTGATGATACGAAGTTAGGTGGTCAGGCAGGTAGTGCTGAGGAAGTGGGGAGGCTGCAGAAGGATCTAGACAGTTTTGGAGAGTGGTGCAGGAAATGGCTGATGCATTTCAACGTGAGAAAATGTGAGGTCTTGCACTTTGGAAAAAAGAATCCAAGCATAGACTACTTTCTAAACGGTGAGAAAATTCATAATGCCAAAGTACAAAGGGATCTGGGAGTGCTAGTCGAGGATTCCCTAAAGGTAAACATGCAGGTTGAATCCGTGATTAAGAAAGCGAATGCTATGTTGTCATTTATCTCAAGAGGGTTGGAATATAAAAGCAGCGATGTGCTACTGAGCCTTTATAAGGCTCTGGTTAGGCCCCATTTGGAGTACTGTGTCCAGTTTTGGGCCCCACATCTCAGGAAGGACATACTGGCACTGGAGCGTGTCCAGCGGAGATTCACACGGATGATCCCTGGAATGGCGGGTCTAGCATATGAGGAACGGCTGGCGTTCCTGGGATTGTATTCATTGGAGTTCAGAAGGTTAAGGGGAGATCTAATAGAAACTTACAAGATAATACATGGCTTAGAAAGGATGGACGCAAAGAAACTGTTTCCGTTAGGCGAGGAGTCGAGGACCCGTGGGCACAGCCTTAGAATTAGAGGGGGTAAATTCAAAACAGAAATGCGGAGACATTTCTTCAGCCAGAGGGTGGTGGGCCTGTGGAATTCATTGCCGCAGAGTGCAGTGGAGGACGGGACGCTAAATGGCTTCAAGGCAGAGATAGATAAATTCTTGATGTCGCGAGGAATTAAGGGCTATGGGGAGAATGCTGGGAGGTGGAGTTGAAATGCCCATCAGCCATGATTGAATGGCGGAGTGGACTCGATGGGCCGAATGGCCTTACTTCCACTCCTATGTCTTATGGTCTTATGGTCTTATGGTCTTAAGTTCCCTAATCAAGTCTGCCTCATTACACATCACCAAATCCAGAATTGCCTGGTCCCTCGTAGGCTCTGTCACAAGCTGCTCCAAAAAACCATCCCTGATTGGCCTATTTGATTTCTCCAATTATTGTAAAACTATGCACGTTCTAACTGCTGTTTGCCAGTCACGTGGTGACTGTCCGCTTCACGGACCGCCTGGGGACCCTTTGCAGGCCCCCAGGTGTTCGTGGACCCCAGTTTGGGAACCCCTGTGCCCGGCCATTTCATAAGGCAATTGAGTGTTAACCCCATTGATGTGGGTTTGGAGTCACCTGTAGGTCATTCCAAGTAAAGGTGGTAGATTTTGGTTTTTATGACAATAAATGGTCATCATTACTGAGACTAGCTTTCAATTTCAGATTTATTAATTGAATTTGAATTTAAATTTCACCTGGGATTTGAACCCATGTCCAGACATTTTAGCAGTACGAATTTGGCAACTTCTTGTTATCATGTGTTCTGATGTTTAATGACTGAGTTTCTGTCATTCTTGTAAATGAACTAATTTAATTTCTGGTGTTGTTTTTATACTCTGATTTTATACTTTCATCTGTTGCTATTTGATAATAATATGCACCTGGATTACAAATCTCCACTACCTCTTAAGTATTGATGTGGGAGTAACAGGAGACTGATCTGTAAACAGTTGCAAACCACAAAAACAAATGTCCTTTCACTGGAGTTATTCCATCTTTAGTGCATAGAGAACCCAGTGATGCTTATGTGAAGCATTTTGGGATGTTTTACTGTGTTAAAATCACTATAAATGCAAGTTGTGATTATTGTTGCTGTTTCAGAATTAGACTTTTGTTTTTCTTATTTCAGTCTGTTATGGGTGTTCAAGCCACTATCTTTTTTTTAGACTTGGCTCAGCATGAAGCTCGAACATTCAACATTCCTACAATTTTGTAGTTTCCTCAATCCACAGCTGTTGTTTACCCTTCCCAGCAAAGCACTTTCACAGCAGAAACATAAATCTCTTTTTTTAGTACAATGTCAAACAGTTCTATGGGTGAGTTCTCAATCTCTGTTCCAAACAGTGGTCCTGCTTTATCTGCTAATTAACAGTTGCCTATAGAATTGGTTTCACTATTCTTCTTCACAGCTGCAGGTCACACGCAAAGGCACAATTCACACACAATATATTATATAATCCGAGTTCATTTTGTATTCCTGTGACTTACTGTGCAAGTTCACCATTCCAAGTGAACATGTTTCATTCTTCATACCAAAAAGACATGGAGTTCTCTGGTGGCTGATGTATTTTTAAAATGTAGCCACTTATATATTTGGCAGTTAAATAGCATCTGATTTGTTGTAAATGGAGCATGTGGATTCATTGAGACTAATGAGTGTCTGCAATTCGACGATCTTCAGCTCAAAGTTGTTGAGCTGGAGCGGATGGACGATTTGACTCTGTGGCAAAGGAGGCCATTCAAGCTGGCCGGGATGGGGCACTGGTTGGGGGGGAGGGGGGGCAGAGCAGTAGAAATAAAAATGTAGTAATGGGAGGGATGGGCGACATGATGGCACAGTGGTTATCACTGCTGCCTGCCTCACAACGCCAGGGACCTATGTTCAATTCTGACCTTGGTTACTGTCTGTGTGCAGTTTATAAGTTCTCCCAGTGTCTGCGTGGGTTTCCTTCGGGTGCTCCGGTTTCCCCCCACAGTCCAAAGATATGCACGTTAGGTGGATTGACCATGCTAGATTGCCTCTTAGTGTTCAAAGATGTGCAGCTTAGGTGGACTTGCCATGCTAAATTTCCCCTCAATGTCCAAAGATGTGCAGGTTAAATGGGGTTGCACGGTTGGATGGGGGAGTGGGCTTGGATGAGGTGCTCTTTCAGATGGTCGGTGGGCCGAATGGCCTCCTTTTGCACTGTAGGAATCCTATGGTTCTGTAGGAATTCTAAGGGATAGTATAATATGGGGATGAGTCCCCTAGTACTGTGGCTAAGAGTCCCACAGGACTATGTTACCTGTCTAGTGCCAGGTGTAAGGATATGTATAATAAATCATAAAATACACCTGCATTTATATAGTACCTTTCGTGAATACAGGAGGCCCCAAAGCAATTTACTTTAGAACTTTTGTACTGTATGAAACACAGTAGCCAGTTTGCGTACTATAAACTCCACATACAGTAATGTGATAATGTGATCATTGAGGGATAATAGCATCCAGGACACCCAGGATAACCCCACTTCTCTTATTTAAAATAATGCGGTGGAATCTTTTATATCCACCTGAGAGGACAGGTGTGACCTCGGTTTAATTTCTCATCTGAAAGATGGCCTCTCTGATCATCCCCGAGTACAACACTGGGGTGTTAGCTTTGATTTTTTGCATTGAGGTCCTGGGTTGGAACTTGAACCCACAACCTTCTGACTCAAAAGCTATCAGCTGAACCATGGCTGGAAAAAAAGTTTGAGCAAGGACTGGCGGACATATTTGATTGTTGTGATCTACGTAGGAACCACCATATAGTTAGCATTATGAATGAGATTCTGCTGAGGGAGCTGAATGAACTTGGGCTCAAGCAGATCAAAGGTAATTGTCTCTGGATTACTACCATAGTCATGTATAAGCAGATCAGAAATTGAATGTATAGCTCAAAGAGTGGTTTAAGGAGATGGGACCTTTGATTCATGAAGCACTGGTACCATTATTGCGGATAGAGGGACCTGTTCCATTCAGCAGGCTCCACTTAAACTGAGTTTGGACCAGGACCCCGCAAAATTGAATAGATTCATAGATAGGGCTTTAAACTAAAAAGGTGAGAGGGCTGCAATTCAGGTGAAGGAAACTTAGAAATCTAAAGAGTTAAGTCAAGTCCATAGAGCAGGATAGTGATTTGGATAAATATAAGTAGATTGCGATAAGAGGGGATTGAGTTTAAACCTAACGGTGGATAAGTGAATAAGATCAAACCTGGGAAAATAGTAAAAAGTTAAAATTGAAGGCACTTTATCTGAATGCACAAAGCATTTATAACAAGATAGATGAATTAATGGCACAAAAAGAGATAAATGGGTTTGATGTGATGGCCTTCATGGTTGCATGGTGATCAAGTTTGGGAACTAAATATTCCAGGGCATTTTTTTCAAAAAGACAGACAAAATGGAAGCGGAAGGGTGGAATTCCTGATAATGAATGATATATAGGCATTAGTGCAGAAGAATCATGGTTCAAGAGATATGGGGTCATAAAATCAGTGTGGCCATAGGACGTTGATGGGAGGACTTTATTGGCCACCAACAGCAGCTATAGTTCTGGGCAAAGTATAAAGCAAAAAAGAAGAGGTGCCTATAACAGTGGCAATGCAATAATTGTGGGGAACTTTAATCTTCATATAGACTGGACAAATCAAATCAGCAAAAATAGTTTGCAGGATGAATTCATGGAATGCATTTCGAGTTAATTTCCTAAAGCAATACAAAAGCAAAATACTGCAAATGCTGGAGATATGAAACAATATATTAAATGCTGGAAGCTCAACAGACCTGACAGCATCTGTGGAGAAAACATTGGAGTTAACATTTCAGGTCAATGGTCTTTCAACAAAACTGGAAAAAGTTAGAGATGTAACAGGTTTGAAGTAGCCATGTGGCAGAGAAAATGGTGGGGGTGGAGAAAAGAACCAAGGGAAAGGGGAGTAAACTTGTACTTGTTTTTTCATACAGAATTGTACAGTGCAGAAGGAGACCGCATGGCCCATCGAGTCTGCACCAGCCCTTGGAAAGAGCACCCTACCCAAGCCCACACCTCTACCCTATCCCCGTAATGCAGTAACCTCACCTACCCTTTTTGGACACTAAAGGCAATTTAGCATGGCCAATCCACCTAATGTGCACATCTTTGGACTGTGGGAGGAAACCGGAGCACCTGGGGGAAACCCATGCAGACACGGGGTCAACATGCAGACGCCACACAAATAGTGACCCAAGCCGGGAATCGACCTGGGACCCTGGATCCGTGAAGCAACAGTGCTATCCACTGTGCTACCATTACATCTCCAAACATTTTCCTTATTTTAACTTTAGTAATGTTGCATTTTGTGCGGCATTTGTAGTGCAGTATTTAAAACTAAGTGTTAATTGGGTGCATGTTCTTGACATCAATGTCTTTTATTCTGTTTCCAGCTTATGGAAAAGTGTTTCTTGTGAGGAAAATCAGTGGCCATGACACCGGAGAGCTTTTTGCCATGAAGGTGCTGAAGAAGGCAACAATAGTTCAAAAAGCAAAGACTGCAGAGCACACCAGGACAGAACGTCAAGTATTGGAACACATTCGACAGTCACCTTTCCTTGTCACATTACATTATGCTTTTCAGACAGATACAAAACTCCATCTTATTTTAGGTAATATCAAAAATAGATTTAACTTTTTTTTAACTTACCAATTTTCTCTTCCCCTTTTCTCCTGAAGGTGTTTTTTTTTGGATAATAGTGATGGGCAATACATGCTGGGCTTGTAAGCGATGCCCACATCTCAAGAATTAATAAAAAACAGGTGCAATTCTAATTATGTCATTGAAATTTCGCCCAAGTTGTTATTAGTTATGAGAAACCTTTGGCGCATTTCTGTGAACTGTTGAAACATGCTTTTTCTGATATCACTCAACATCTGGATTTGTAGAGGCGGTGGTTAGATGGATGTCAGCAGCAGTAACTTGGTCGGATTTTTCCAACCCTGCCAATACTAAGTTAAGGCCAGTTGTCTTCGCCGTGGCCTCTAATTAAACACAGATTACAGGCCCAACCTGGGAATTTCCTGATATGTAAGGCTTAGTTATTTGTTGTATAAACTCACTGCGAGTTCTCCCATTTTGAAACTAAGTGCAGTGGTGGGCTCCCCCCAGTGGTGCTTGTCCCACAAACCATAATAGCGGGATCCCACTCCAGATTCTAAGCTTGGAATAGTGATGGGCATGTCTTCTCAAGGGAAACCAGGGATGGGCAATTAATGCTGGCCTAGCCAGTGACTCTCCTGATTTGTTTGTACGCCTCAACTGATGGGTTTGAAGTTCCCGGCGCCATATTCAAATATCAGTCCAGAACACTCATGTCACCTTTTTCAGCCCACCTGTCTTTACTAGTCCGTGCAGGACATTAGCAAGCCAGAGAAAAGGCTAGCAGTCTCAAGAAGAAGCCAGTTATTTGATTCAAATACCCTCACCCTCAGCCCATCACCTGCAAAGTGTCCGTGCCCCACTTGGGCTTCTACCCAACTCATCTGGAGTCTTCTTCCATACCCTTCCATTAAAACAGTGTGGTAGACCTTTGACCCCCTTTGTGAGCTCTTCATGCAGCCTTCTTGGGTTCCTGCTTCCCACCCTTCGGTCTTCCTTCTGCCTTCCATTGTTCATTTTCTTTATTCACCTCCTTGCCACTCTGCATGCCATCATGAGCCCTTGCCCTTCCGTGCCCCCCTCCTGCACAGTATTTCTTCCACATTGCTCCCCTTATATTTGTTCGGCCACACTTCGCTCATTCCTCCCCGCCCCACCTTTCACCCACTCCCGGTCAAACTTCAGACCTTTGTTGTGATCCCACAGCACAGTCCTGTCTGAATAAACTTCTGTGTGGCACCAGTGACAAAAAAAACCATACTGCCCAACCCCAGGTGCAGTATGGATCCAAGCCAGTGTCAAAGGAGAGTCCATGGGTCCAGCAGCACTGTGCTGTCTGTGAAGGACCAGCTCAGACTGGAGATGGAGGTAGGAACCGATCTGCCCAAGCAGTGTGGTGAACAGCACATCGGGAGCAGCATAGTACCATGGCAGAAAGTTGTTGCAGTCACGCTGTCGTCTCTGGCGAACTGAGGACCGCCTTGTGCACACCACACATTAGCAATTGGGTTTGAGACCAATGTAAATTCCCGCTGGCACGATTTAAAGGCCTGACTGGGTGTCGGCTGGCAGCTGTTATAAGGGCATTCATGAGATGGAAATGGCGTTTGCACCGCATGCTCGTGTGAAGAGCGACCACCTCCCCCCCCCCCCATTGGGAAAATTGCAATGTGATTTTATGCCAGTGGGTTTCTGACTTTTTAGCTCCTGCCAGATTCACCACGCTCGCCCACCACCAAACCCACCATGGGCAGCTTTGGAGAATTCAACCTACTGCCTTCTGGGACCCCAGAACAATGTGAACTAGTTTCAGTTTTATTGCTGCTCTCGTCAAGTGACTTCCAATAATGGCACAATGTTACAATATCTTATTGAATTTATTTACTTTTCTCATGTTGCACTCTATAAGACAATAGGTAAGTTTATCATGATAATACATACTGCGAGCAACATTGTGAAAAAGGGAAATCTGCACCTTGCGTTCATTTAGTGACTGCACTTTTCCATATGCTAGCAAAGTGACAAGACCTTGTTCCTCCTCCGTAATGACATTTTTATCTGGTATTTGGTTTAATTTGATGTTAATGTTAATGTTGATTTGTTTTATTGCTGGCTAAGGTAAACTGTCATTTTGAAGCTTTCAACCAACACTGCTATCAGCTATAACTGTGTACACACTTGTACAAGAAATCTCTTTTGTTCAACTTATTTTATCAGTTTCCAAATTTTATATGTATCATTGAACTTTGACCCTCAATACGACGACATGAACAATGACAAAACTGATACGGTAGACACAGAGAAAATGGGCGCGATTCTCCGACCCCCACACCGGGTGGGAGAATCGCGGGAGTGCCGGGTGAATCACGCCACGCCGCCCTGGCACCCCCACGCGATTCTCCCACCCCACCCCCCCAAAATGGCGTGTCGCTTTTTGCGACAGGCCGCTCGGAGAATCGCCGCTCGCCGTTTCTAACGGCGACTGGTGATTCTCCGGCCCAGATGGGCCGAGCGCCGAACCCGACCTGTTCACGCCACGCCAACCACAATTGGTCGTTGCCGGTGTGAACATCACGCGACTGCTGCATGTGGGGCCTGTGGGGGGCGGAGGGAGGATCGAGCACCAGTGGCGTGCTCAGGATGTGTCTGGCCCGCGATCGGTGCCAACCGATCGTCGGGCCGGCGTCTCTAAAAGACACACTCTTTTCCCTCCGCCGCCCCGCAAGATCAAGCCGCCATGTCTTGCGGGCAGCGGAGGGGAAGACGGCAACCGCGCATGCGCGGGTGACATCACTTAGGCGCCGCTGGCCGCGTCACTCCGGCCGCGCCGCTTTGACGTCAAGGCCCGGGGGGGGGGGGGGGGGGGGGGGGGGGGGATAGGGGGCGAGGAGCGGCCTCCGACGCCGGAGTGAAACACTCCGGCGTCGGCTGTTTGTCTCCCTTTGGGAGAATTTCGCCCAATATTTCCATTTGTGTAGGAAATTCTAAGCTATGAATCACAAATATAAAATAGTCATTAATGAATTTTAGTTTAGGAATCTAAGAAGTGTTACGATCTCAAGGGAGATCACTTTTAAAAAGAAATTCGATCTCCCAGTTATTAACTGAAAGAAATTACGTCACAAAGTTTTAAACAGAAACATTTACTGTGCAAGAATTAAACAAGGCAAGGAATGCTAATTTCACTATATTTTGTAATCCTTATTCTTAACAGCCCATTTCATATTTTTAATTCTACCCAAAAGTTCTTCTATACTTTCTAGAATCTTGAGGGTTTTTTCACTTCTCCGTGGACCAGACCAAGGTGTGCCAGAATGCTTAGGAATTCACTTTGACTATCTTCAGTTTCCCATTCTGAGCTCTCTCTCTCTCTCTCTCTCTGTGAGGATTCTACTACCAACCCACTAGTTTTAACAGACAGATCGGACAATTTAAATTTCTCGTGAATTTAGACTTTTCCTTCTGAGCATGGGTCCCACTTGAAATTCCTCCTGAGTGACACAAACTCAAGAACACTTCTGGTTCATAATAGCCTCTATGCTCCTAATTCTGACTGCCAGCAGGTACACAGCTGCTGTCTCATGGCCTTCCAAGTTGACTGCCGTTTCTGTGAGAAAAACACACAGACAAACCCAAAACAAAAGATTGGCTCTTGGCAATCTATCCCTAAGACTGTGGTGGACCGGGGATGTCGTAGGTAGAGATTTCAATTGATTAACTTCAATTCCCAAAACATCTGTTTGATCTGCAAAGTATATGGATACTTTAAGATCTTCCCTTGTTTATTCTTTGCTTTCAACCTTCCTTGATCTTGAACCCAAATGAATAATTTGAACCTCTTGTGAAGACAACCGTTTACATCTTGCCTCGACTAAAACTCAGAAAGGGGCCACCTATTGTTTACTGTTTTCAACTCCTAACTCTGACTTTGTCATGAAACATAGAGAGACCGTTGAATTGTAATTTCTGAACTCCATAGATTTGTTGTTACCTTAAATTACCTTACCTAACCATGGGCCCTTCAATTACATCACTGAATCACCCACTATCAACATCCTGGGGGTTACCATTGACCAGAAACTGAACTGGACTAGCCATATAAATACTGTGAATACTAGAGCAGGGAGGAGGCTTGGAATCCTGTGGCAAGTAGCTCACCTGAATCCAAAACAGCTTGTCCACCTACAGGGCACAAGTCAGGAGTGTGATGGAATACTCTCCTCTGGGTGAGTGCAGCTTCAACAACACTGTGAAGAAACTCTACACCATATAGGTGAAAGCAGCCTGCTTGATTGCTACCCTGCCACAAACATTCAATACCTTCACCACTAATGCACAAAAGCAGCAGTGTGTACCATCTACAAGAACTCACATAGACTCCTTAGACAGCACCTTCCAAACCCATGACCACTACTATCTAGAAGGACATTTTCAGCAGATACATGGGAACGCCCCCACCTCCAAGTCACTCACCATCCTAACTTGGAAATATATCACCGTTCCTTCACTGTCGCTGGGTCAAAACCCTGGAGTTTCCTTCCTAACAGCACTGTGGGTGTACCTACACCTCATTGACTATAGTGGTTCAAGACGGCAGCTCACCACCACCTTCTCAAGAGAAATCAGGGATGGGCAATTAATGCTGGTCTCGTCAGTGACACCCACATCCTGTAAATTATTTTTTTATGGCATACTTAATTTCTGTAAAACTAAAAGTTGCACTCCTAAAATATATGAATCATGAAATTAAACATTTTCACAATAGAAGTAATCTTAAAGAAATGTTTTTGCTGAGAGAGTGATTGGAATGTGGAACTTGCTACCACATGGAGCAGTTAAGGCAAATAACAGATACATTTAAGGGGAAGCTTGATAAGTAACTGAAGGAGAAAGAAGATGGAGGATATGAAGATAGGGTTTAGGTGAAGTGTGCAGGAAAAGGCTGTTGTGGAGTATAAATACAAGCCATGGGTCAAATGGCCTAGTTCTGTGCTGTAAGTTCTGCGATTTCTAAGAAATAAAAGAATTATTTTGTGGTTCCAGGCTAGAGTAGACAATCTTCTATTTTTTTTAAAAGGCTGAGGTTTTCTGAATACAGCATAGGCTGCCAAACCTCCAATAACAGCATAACTCAAATGAGAGCCAACATATTTTAAGTGAACTAAAATAATATCCAGTTCACAAACTTTGTTCAGAGAACTTATATTTCCCTCCCCACCCACTCGCAAAGCATTCTCAGAAGTAGACGACCTCCATTATCCTATCCAGGAGCAGTGCAAAAAAAAGTAATGAAATGTGTTTCTATTGTTTCAGTATCAAGTGTAAGAACTATAAATAATGCAATTTAACGTTCATAATGTATTAGAGAGCAGATATTATACATTATTTTTCCTCTGGTGCATTTGGTAGCTGGTGTTTTTGGAAGAGTTTCATGTTTTATTTCAGGTTTGCTAAAATCACGTCTTTGAAATAGAATGAAATCCAGAGCTGTGGGAAGTACATATCACATTCTGATATTTCTGCCAGTAATGACCCAAGTGGGAACAGTGCAGATGCTAGATGCACATGTACCAATTCTGTTTCAAGTATCATAAAAAGATTGTGATTGAGCTTGAACCTTAAAAGGCAATTAGTGGCCATTAATTCATTCGCATAGAAACTGAAGCCTGTGCTGAGAATGTGAAAAGCACATGTATGTAGATTATAAAATGACCCTAATTGTGGATAAAGAAGTGTCAAGGAGACCCTCTCTTTTGTTTTTGGGATTCATCACTCCATTCCTCTTTGCTCTCAGAACTCACCAAATCTTCATTCAAGAATGGAATGAGATAGTTGAACTCAGCTTCTAGTACCAGAATCAGCTGGTAAGCTACTTTCAAACGATTTTATGATGCTGAAAAGGTTGTGAATATTGTTCAGCTACCAGCTGCAGAAAGCCATAGTTAAGAAATACCTAGCATCTAACTTCTTGATTTATGGGATTAATGCACAGTTAGGCTCATTAGTTGACTGGTACAGGTCTTCTCAATTTAATGTTGTTTTCCAAAGATGTGGCTGGAATTTTCTGTGGGACTGTCACCCATAGAATGCACTCAGTTATCTCCATTCTTTGATTTTGCCATGAGAGCGTAATGGATCAGTCATACCACTGTTGTAGAGGACAGGATGGTGACAGGAGAAGGAAGAGTTTAAAATCAAATGAGTACCCGTTCTTTTGTGATCATTCAGTGCTCCTGGACAGGGGCCTAGCCTTCCCTTCTCCCATGGAGAATTGTAACAGTGGAAAAAGTAGCCGGTATAACACTTTTCTTTTCATAGGTAATTTAAAGTATTGGAATTCAGTTGCTGTTGATGAAGGGTAAGGCGAGGAAAAAGCAAGGGTGTGGTTGTGAGTGAGGGAGAGAGAGCAGCTTCCAGAGAGGCTTGACGATTCGGACTCTGGCTGAGTTGTGTACCTTTCCCTGCCTAATTGAAACTCCAGACGAAGGGGAGCTAGAAAGTTGGATACGCAGACCACTCATCTTTCTTCGCAATGAACCACCCAAACCTCAACTTTGGGCCACCACCAAGCAGAGATACCTAGTTCTCCACAACTGTACCAACATAGAAACATTTCACTGGGCTTATGTGACTGTCTCATGGCCAGCTGAGTTTTCCAGCATCAGAATCTAGTTTTGATAAACAAGGAGACTCCAAGGAGCTAGTAGATATTGTCACCTCCAGAGAAATTGTCTGGAAGGCAGCTACAGATCAGTGAGTCAGTGGAGTGTGATTTAACAGCTACAGTCCTGAAGCGGAGCTACTGATTTTCCTGAGGAATCAGAAATCTATCAGTGGTACATGGAGCCTCCTGATGCTGTGGCCTCCAATTCTGCTGCAATGCACAAATATTGCACAGGACATGTTATAGCTGCAAGACGAATGCAGTGAGTGATAGCTGCATTGGGGATACACAGCAGGTCAACTGGAAAAGGATGGTGAGGGAACAGTCAGGACTTCCACCTTCATGAATGCTCTGTTTTCTGCTCTTGAGGCTGTGGATGACATGTTAAGAATCGTGGCTTCAAGTTTCCTGCTGAGACCTGACATGAAAACTTCCAACAATAACATTATTGGGATTTGAAGATCAAAATAAAGGCAGGGGTGTAGTCCAAGAGCCTGCTGCACTGCCCTCTCTGGGTGGCAATCTCACCTCAAGCTCTGGCCTGCCATCAGGCGACATGGAACCACATATACATGAGAGCTTACACAGGAGCTCATGTTTTCCTACACAGTCGCAGCGAGTAGCAGCCCTGATTCACGAGCTTGGAGTCTTGCGCAAGGACAAACCACACGTCCATGACTTGTCAGCTCAGCATTTCTTTCACCTCGGCCCACTTTTCCAATACAGGACTTACTGTGACATAGCATTAAGAAGCAGCTGAGAAGAAGGCTTGTTGAGATTGCAGGGTCAAACATGGTTCCCACAGTGAGTTGGTGGTGTTTAATTATTGTTTCTATTATCTTCTCATTCTTATTTCGGGAAAAGTTGCTTGACGAGAAGATTGTGACTATCACCATGCTCTCCAACTTTTTTAATATTTACTTTTATTACAGTTTTATCACTTGTGCAGATAATGCAACAAACTGGTACAGCATAGTACAATTACTTCCATATACAAAATAACAGAAAATGACAGGAGAACCTCAAAACAATGGTTCTTAAAAATGCAGTGCCTTTAACTATACAGCAGATCAACCAGAGAATGGGGGGAGTGTGGGAGCAGTGTGGGAAGAGGATAAAGCTATATAAACATGGTAAAATGACATAACAAGATGCACATCTTTATCTATAGCGAATTCAAGACGGTACTGCCTGACTCATGGAAAGCCTTTTAGGTGCAGTTCAGATAGCATGGAGCCTATAAATTTCAGATAGGGATACCATATTTTTCAGAATAGATCTGATTTTGACCAGAGTACAGAAGTCAGGAATTCAATAGGGATACAGTCCATAATAATGCCAATTTTGAATTGAAGGATACTTTTCGCTAATCCAGGAATAGAGGATATTTTTCAAAGCTGCAAATGTAGGCTATTACACAGCTTTTTTGATCATGTCAATAATTTTCCTGTCTGAGAGACCCAGAATTAGAACAAATGATCAAATTCTACAGCAGTGCCAAATATCCTCTCAAACTTTTTAACTACACCAAACCAGTAGGATTGAATTTTGACACAGGACCATACGCAGTAAATGTAGTCACCCTCGACTACCTGGCACTTTAGGCACTTAAAGGATACAGCAGGGTCAAACCTATGTCTCAAACTCTGTAATACGCAAATGACGCAGTGTTTTGAACTGACTCTCTTTCATTCTATTACATGCCAAAATGTTATTGGCGTATTCCCGTATACTACCCCATGTCTGTTAAATATTGACTACCAAGTCTCTTTCCCAAGACTGCAGGGTTCCCAATATACTCGCACAAGATCTAGAACACAAAGTGTCATAGAAATTGCTAATTAACTGTTTAGGGTCCGCAAAAGTCAGAATTATTTCCACCGGGATAATTGGAATGTCAAGACCCACTGTTGTCTTATTAAGGATAAAGTCTTTAAGTTGTAGATTTTTTTAAAAATAGTGTCTCGGGATGTTATATTGTTGGCATAGATGCTCAAAGAAAGCACAAGTAAGAACATATCTCCCAGTCCACAAATGCCTGTCTCTCCAAATATCGAATCCATGGCCCATAAGACCTGTTGGAAAATCCGGGTCTCCCTGATGGGAGAAGGTGTATAAGTCAGTTTAGATCTCGCTTCTAATTGACGGACCATTCTCCACATTCTAAGAATAATTATAGGATCCTCGAACTTGGCAGACCCGGTCCTGAAATCCCTGTAAAACAGCAAGACCTGTAAAGAATGTACCGACTGGTCTGCTTTAGTATCGAGCCAAATGGAGAAGGGATCTTCTCTGACCCAATCATTTAAAAAACTAAGATGAGAGGCTAATTGGTACAATCTAATATTCGTGACCTCCATCACCCCCCAAGACCTAGGAGCTGCAACTTTAAATGAGGTTTCTTTTTGTAACCAATTTAACACATTCATCTTAACCAATGTGATCCTGCTCAGTCACGATATTGGCAAGGAGGACCAGCAGATCAAGTCCTAAATAATAGACACAATCAGCCTGGGGAAATTAGCCCCATAAAGTTGGTGAAAGAAGGGCGTAATTACAACACCCATATATGTAAACCCCAAAGGGAACCATCAAAATGGGAAGTTAACAGGGGGCGGGGGTGTTGAGGGGGAGTTGTCTCCCTCTCAGCCCACCCACTAGCATAGCCTCAGACTTTTGTCAAGTTCATTTTGTAACTGGAGAAAATCCAATATCTATCTACCACCTAAATAACAGAGGCATCAGGCTTAGATACAAACAGCAGCACATCATCAGTGTAAAGCGTGATCTTATGCTGCTTCTCCCCCCCCCCCCCCCCCCCCCCCCCCCCCCCTCCCCCCAATAAAAAACGAAGAATCCTGTCTAATTGCTTCTACCAGGGGCTCTCTAGCTAATGAGAACGACAAGGGATAAGTTCCTGCCTAGTTCCTCGCTGGAGACTAAAATTCTTAGATCGATAAACATTCGGAAGCATTGCGGCCATGGAACCATGATGCAACATCTGCATCCACTTCATTGTATTCCCTTCTTAACCCCAATCTCTGCAACATATAAAACAAATAATTCCATTCCACCCGCTCAAATGTTTTCTTCGCGTCCAGGGAAACCGCCAACCCATCCAAAGCCCATTTTTGAAAGACCTGAGTAACATTCAGTAACCATCTAACATTGTTCCAAGAATTCAGGCCTTTTATGAACCCCGTCTGATCTCCCCAGATGATCAGCGGGAGAATTCCCTCTAAGCCAACAATTTCAATCAGCATTCAGAAGCAAGATTAGCCTATAGGAAGCACACTCTTCAGGATTCTTGCATGCCTTCGATATCAAAGAAATACTGGCTTCTTGGAGTGTCATCAGCAGCAAACCTGCCTCAAATAATACTATAACGCCATAAAATATAAGTTTAGAATCAGGCCATTTGTCCCATCGAGTCTGCTCCACCATTCGATCGTGGCTGATATGTTTCTCATCCCCATTCTCCTGTCTTCTCCCCGTAACCCCTGATCCCCTTATTAATCAAGAATCTAATCAATACCTGAGGAGAATCCTGAACTAGAACTCCTATGCCCCTTTGTGCTTCAGGTTTCCGAAACATTTCCCCATTTGGAAAATAGTCTATGCCTCTTTTCTTTCTACCAAAGTGCATAACCTCACACATTTCCACATTGTATTCCATCTGCCACTCCTTTTCCCACTCGCCTAGCCAGTCCATGTGGTTCTGCAGCCTCCCCGCTTCCTCAAAACTACCTGTTCCTCTCCATATCTTTATATCATCTGCAAACTTAGCAACAATCCCCACTCTCTGGCTTCTGTCAGTCAGCCAATCCTCTATCCATGTTAGTACCTTGCCCCTAACACCATGGGTTCTAATCTCCTGTTCTGATCATGACCTGATAATTAGTGAACCAGATAGGTTTTTATGATAATTGACGATAATTTCATGGTCACCATTTCTGAGACGAGCTTTATGCTCCAGATTTATTAACGTCCCCAGAGCATTAGCCTGGATTCCAGCGACATTACCATTATGGCACCATCTCACCTTGATTCAAAGAGGTCACACCTTTATTTAAATTTAAATTTGGCAAATTTTGACAAATCTGTAACATTTTTCAAAGTTAAAATAAGTTTAATCCTGATTTTCAATACTGATTAATGTTTAATAAATATAAATGACTGTAAATAGTTAAGCTTTATAAGAGTTTAACATTGTCATAAAACACTGCACTGAAGCTAATCATTTCAGAGTCTAGCTAAAGTTTTATTGGAGTTTCTTTTTTCTTTTTTTTCTTTTTAAATTTAAACTGTCCAATTCATTTTTTTTCCAATCAAGGGGCAATTTAGCATGGTCAATCCACCTACCTTGAAAATCTTTTGGGTTTTGGGGATGAGACCCACGCAAACACGGGGAGAATGTGCAAACTCCACACGGACAGTGACCCAGGGTTAGGATTGAACCGGGGTCCTCGGTGCCGTGAGGCAGCAGTGCTAACCACTGTGCCACCATGACGTCTTTTTATTGGAGTTTCTGAAAGAATTTGTTCAGATTCCTAATGTTATGATACTTGAATACTTACCTTGGAGTTCGGGAACCCCAGTTCCCAGCGGGTCTCGGAGGAACATGCGCCAGCTGGCAAATGGCTGCACATGTGCAGTTTGTTGATTTTATGTATGTGTCAACCAGGAAAGGAATCGGACATGTGTAGCTGGTGGATTTTCTCATTTTTAGACTGGGAACTGGCCCACGAGCGTGCTGAAGAAAAAAAGTGAAACAGCGTGAAACTACAGATCAGGTGACCTGGCGAGGAGCGTCATTGCATCGATGGTGTCTCAGGAAGCAGGGCACTGGGAGGCAGACAGGGAGAATGTCCCAAACAAAGAAGAAAATCTTAAACCAGGGAGTGAGGTAGAAACTGGTCCCAGCTAAGATCTTATTAAGTGAAGTTGAGAAAAAGGATCAGAGCGATAAGATCAAATTAAAGAGAGCTGCCAGGAGCAGATTGAAGAAAAGTGAGTTTACTCTGAAGATCCGAGAGGGCAGTCAAAGCTTGGTTACACTGTGCTTGGGGCCATATGGGCAAAGGTACCCTTCGGAGCAGTGGTGTTCTGCTTGGCATGGCTAAAGATCTGAAAGTGAAACTTTAATATACTCAACAGTCCAGGGGAGGGGAATCTTGGAAGGCGAAATGGAAACCTGGAGGTGGGTCCTTGTTGAAGTCATCCAAGCAGGAGTGACATTTGGAGAGTACTCCCAGGTAGGTTTTGGCATGGAGATTTGAAACTCTTGTGAGAAAGGCAGAGTTTCAATTGGTTCACGGTGTGACAAGCATCTGGGTGGGTTGACAAAAAATTCATGGGCTCTATTTTGGTGGCATCTGTCAATTGTTTTGGAATTGGTTTGCCCGATTGCAGTTCCACTTATTCTGAATATTAGAGTATAAGGTAGATATTGTAAATTGTGTTATCTTTCCGAATTTGTATGCATCTGTAAAGATATAGCAAGGAATAGTGGATATTTGGATCATTTTCTTGTGTTTGTATTAAGTGCTTTCCAGCCTTTTTTCTGATGTAATATAGTTCATTTTCCTTGTTTAATAAATGTCTATTCTTTGTGTTAAAAGTTAGTCAGCAGACTCCTGTGAATTTGTTCAGTAACTTACCTCTAGGGTTTCCAAAAAAATAAAAGTTAGGATCTGTCAAGCCAGGTTTCACTCTGTGACCTGACTTTCCCAGTGCTAACATCAACTGGGATTGTAACACTAAGTAGACATGAACTTTTTCAGGCAATATTTGCAGTCGTTAAAATTTCAGGTTAACTTTATTAATTCTGTAAAACTTTTTCATAACAAAACTTTCTTTAAAGTTAAAGAATAGATCCTTCTTGTTGTTCCAAACTGCAGAAACACTAATTTGGTAATAATGCTTGTGCCACAAGCTGCCCTCCAGCTATCTCACCTTCTCCAGTGACACCATTTATAGACATTTTACCTCCTTTGGATCTTGGTCCAACAGTCCAGGATATTCTGCTTTAGTTGGCTCATTCACACCCATCAACCCCAACATCACTGGATGCCAAAGTTTAGGCGTTCTATCAAGACATAGTTGTGCAAGGCACTGCACATGAAAGCTATCCCTGCTACCCACTCGGGTACTTGTAGGACACTCCGAAATGGATTTGTGCTCTAGCGGTTCCACAGCATCCTGCTTGTTGTATTGTTGGGCAGCACGGTAGCACAGTGGGTGGCACTGTTGTTTCAGGGTCCCAGGTTCCATTCCCGGCTTGGTTCACTGTGTGGAGTCTGCACGTTCTCCCCATGTCCATGTGGGTTTCCTCTTGGTGCTCCGGTTTCCTCCCACAAGTCCCGAAAGACATGCTGTTAGGTGAATTGGATATTCTGAATTCTCCCTCTATGTACCCGAACAGCCGTCGGAATGTGGCGACTAGGGGCTTTTCACAGTAACTTCATTGCAGTGTTAATGTAAGCCTACTTGTGACAATGAAGATTATTATTAGATTATTATTATATGTATTGTGTATATTTCCTCAGCTTTTATCTGTTGACATAAAAAAGGTGTCATCAAGCTACAGCTTTCAGGGGTAATTTTTATCATTGAAAATCCAGCCTTCCACATTCCTGTGTTTCTGGAGCATGTATCTGACAACAGATTTTACCACAATAAAAACATTGCTACAGCTCCCACCCCTGAACTGAGGAGAAAGTTGAAAGGAGATTCATAGAGATGTTCAAAAGCTGGACCGAGTAGATAGAAAAACACTGTTTTCATTGAGAGGATAGTGGAGAACCGGCAGACGTTAATTTAAGTTGACTGGCAACAGAAGCAAAAGCAACATGGTGAAAATCTGTTCCGCAGCACGTGGTTAGGATCTGGAATACACTGTCTGAGAATGCAGTGCAAGGACCTTCAATCATGGCTTTGAAAAGAGAATTGGATAATTATTGGAAGAGAAAAAAATATTGCAAGATTACAGGGAAAAGGCAGGCAAGTGGGGTGAACTGAGTAGCTCCTATGGAGAGCCGACATGAACACCATGGGCTGAATGACTTCCTGTGCTGTAACTATTCAATGATTCTATGGGTGGATTTTCTGACCCTGCCCGCTGTCGGGATTGCGTGGTCCCACCAAAGTCAATATACGTTTGTCTGGGCCATTGAATCTCCCGCGGTGAGTTCAGCCATGATGGGGCAGGAAAATTCCAGATCTTGACTAATCCTGCACAGCCACCCGTGAATGCCTGGAATGATCAATACCAGTAAAGGTTGAGGGCTTCATCTCTATAGTCAAAACCTGCTGCAAGTCGATTAGGGCTTTAATTAATCAGTGGATATGTCCCTGATTCAGCTACTATTCCAGCTTTGTACAGCATAATGCACTCTTCGGATGCATCCTTGAATGTCATTCAAGCCCCACAGACTGTGTGGGATAGGATGCTCTCTTTATTGATGTTGCTTCACTCTCCCAGCCTCCTGTCACCTTGTCTCTCGTTCTCTTCCTCCTGTTTCTCCTCCTTCTCCTCTGTGATAATGGCTGCAGGGATTAACCTCACAAAAATGTAATCTTTATTCCTCAAAAGGGTCAAACAAATTGCCACCAGGTGTCCACAGGATGAGAATTGAACAGCTGTTTTGTAATTGTAGTGATCACCTTTCCAGTCGAATAAGACTTCTTCAGAAGACCTTGCAGTCAGATTCAACTCAAAAACATTAACACCGTGTCTCTCCATAGATGCTGCGAGACCTGCTGAGTTTTTCCAGCACTTCCTGTTTTTATTTCAGCTTTCCAGCAAATGCAGTATTTTGTGTTTAAGTTGCTTTGTTCTTGTTCACTTTAGTACATTAGGAAGTGGGTTTTCTGGGACAATATTTTATTTTTGGGTCAGCCTACAATAGTGTGCTCCTGAGTGTTTTAATATTTGCAGGAAGTTCCTATTAATGTTCTCAAAAGGTTGGCCAGTCAAAAAAGTTTTAAAGCCATTGCCCAAGTTACATTGCCATAAAGAGAGTACCAATGGCAGAGCACTGGGAAATTAAAAGACTTTTGTGGTGGTGCATATGAGACATTTATTTTGTATTGTATTAACCATTAAGTTGTAAATGCTCGCTGTTGTAGCAGGAAGATTTATTGCTATGTTAAAGGATAAAAAGTTGGGGGCAAATTGGTGACGGGTGGCATATTTATGTGCAAAGGTAGACTGTTGCATAAGTTTTAATGGAAGGTTTTCTAGATGTACAGTCATACTCACAACAATTTCTGTCGCAAGACTGAATATGAGTCAGAAGTAGACTAAGCTCAATGGCCATGGATAGTAAACAGCCCCTTGAAGAAGATGAAAGATTAGTTTTTCTGCACGTTGAAATGGAGGGAGCAGTGAGATCAATTTTCAGTAGATTGCAAAATCCCAGCATCGTCCCTTTAATGAAGTGCAACATCTGTTTCATTTTGATGTGAAATTGATCTTGTACTTCAAAAGGTTACTGTCCTCTGTGAATTTGTCAAATCATGCTATTGGGACTGCTCAGTGTAATACTGCAGCTTAACCTGAAACTGACATAACAAGAAAGAGATTGATTCCAAAGCACTCACTAGGTTTATATCCTGAAGCTGGTGTGCACATTGGCACTACATGTTCGCAGAAAGCTATTGCCCCGACTAAAATTATACATGGCTATAGTAGGCAACTACAGGAAACAGATTGGTTTTGCAAAAAAAAAAAATCAATCTAGGGGCTGACAAGAATAAAAGCTTTATTAGGTTTAAAAAAGCAAGGCGAGGAAACACAAAAGATAACTGTTAAGAGAACGTCCTTGTTTTGTAACTTCGATCACTGCCCACTGAAAACTTAGAAAATAGGAGCAGGAGGAGGCCGTTCGGCTATTCTAGCCTGCTCCGCCATTCATTATTGTCCCTTAGTGTTGGGTGGGGTTACTGGGTTATGGGGATAGGGTGGAGTTGTTGACCTTGGGTAGGTTGCTCTTTCCAAGAGCCGGTGCAAACTCGATGAGCTGAATGGCCTCCTTCTGCACTGTAAATTCTATGATTCTATGATTATGATCTTGACTGATCATCCAACTCAATAACCTGTTCCTGCTTTCCCCCATACCATTGATCCTGTTATGACCCCCTGGGAAGTAAAGGGAGTGTGCACCATCCGATTCCCATTAATTCATAACGGGTATGAACTCCCCTGGTAATTGGGGGGCGGAACTTCCCCCTTAGCAGGGAAAGTTCCACAGTATTAAAGCCCTGGCCAGGGTGCAGTTTGGGGAGGGTGGCTCTTCGGGGCATCGGAGTTTAGTAGTGTATCTGAATAAGCCTCTTTCTTTGTATCCTATTGTGCGTCCTGTGAGTATTTCTCGCCCGTAGGATTCTACAGATCCCCTTCACCCCAAGTACTATATCTAACTGCTTCTTGAAAACATTCAGTGTTTTGGCCTCAACTGTTTTCTGTGATAACATGCTCCACTCTCTAGGTGAAGAAAGTTCTCATCTCTGTCCAAAATGGCCTACCCTGTATCCTCAGACTGTGACCACTGGTCTGGAGAACCCCGCCATCAGGAACACCTGGTTCCATCAGGGGCTGGTTTCATCGGGGAACACCATCAGGGGCTGGTTTAGCACAGGGCTAAAGAGCTGGCTTTGAAAGCAGACCAAGGCAGGCCAGCAGCACGGTTCAATTCCCGAACTAGCCTCCCCGAACAGGCGCTGGAATGTGGCGACCAGGGGCGTTTCACAGTAACTTCATTTGAAGCCTACTTGTGATTTTCATTTCATTTTTCACCTTTCTTGCATCTTCTCTGTCTTGTCCTGTTCGAGTTTTATAGGTTTCTATGAGGTTCCCCCTCACCTGGACTCCAGAAAATGCAATCCTAACTGATCCAATCTCTCTTCATACATTTTTCCTGCCTTTCCAGGAATCAGCCTGGTAAACCTCTTTCCAAGGGCTGGTGCAGACTTAAAGGGGCGAATGGCCTCCTTCTGCACTGTAAATTCTATGATTCTATGCACCTTCTCTGCACTCCCTCCAGAGCAAGACCATCCTTCCTCAGATGAGGAGACCAAAACTGCACACAATTTTGCAGGCGTGGCCTCACCAAGGCCCAGTTTGGTCACGATATAACAAAATTAGAATGGAGTTCCACAACGAAAACGTTTAGCCGGGTATTTCCCGGCACTCGCAGCAAGAAACACTATGGTATCTATCGGGAGTCTGTTGCAATTCGGGGCCTCAACGAAGAATACCCCACCAAGATCGCACTTAGTCCCCTTTCTTGCACTCAGGAACTCTGCTTGCCAGAACTCCTCAGTGCAGGAAGAGATGGAGACACCATTTTTAAATACAACCCCTGAAACTGTCCGTCCGCCGCCGCCCCCCCCCCCCCCCCCCCCCCCCCCCCCCCCCCCCGGCAAAAGCACCTGCAGGGGGGTCTTCTGGCCAAGTTAACTTGGATCATGGAATCGCTACAGTGCAGAAGGGGGCAATTTGGCCCAGCGAGTCTGAACCAACCCTCTGAAAGAGCATTCTACCTGTGTCAGACCTCCGCCAATCCTATCCCCATAATCCCGTAACCTAACCTATACATCGCTGGACACTTGTAGCAATTTAGCATGGCCAGTCCACCTAATCTGCACATCTTTAGTCTGTGGGAGGAAAGCGGAGCACCCAGAGGAAGCCCACGCAATTATGGGGAGAACTTGCAAACTCCACACAGTCACCCGAGGCTGGAATTGAACCTGGGTTCCTGGCTCTGTTATGCAGCAGTGCTAACCACTGTGCCAGCATGCTTCTTAAGAATTGTAAATTCTTATATATAATCCTGTCTCCGATGTCTGTTTTATATACCAGTTTTTCCACCTGATTGGGTGTTTAACATTAACGATTGAAGCCATTTTCCTTTTCTGCATTGTCCCAGTACTTGAGTGCCTCCTGTTTTTTGGTGTCCAGAACTGGACGCAGCATTCAAGATGTACTCTGACCAAAGTACCATGAAGTTTATCACTACCTACTGTGAATTATATACTACTCTTCTGGTTATAAAGCTCAGTGCCCTGTTGGCTTTTTTGATTATTGCCCTTCTCTTGTTGGTAGTCTTGAGTAAGGCGTCTACTAAAACTGCAATTTCAACTTAACTATTCTGCGGTGTCCATGTTTTTCCTTTTCTTTTTCCTATATCCAATTGCTTATGCAATTCTGCATAGAATTTGATGTTTACATTTTTTTTAACATTTACACAGTCCTTTCAAATCATCTGGTACTTTTTGAGCTGCTCCTTCCGTTTCCATTATCCTTTGTAGTTCGGTGTCATATTCAAAAATATTGGCTGGAATTCTCCCAAAAATTACTGAGTGTAATTTTGGACGGAAAAACCAGTGCGAATTGCGGCAGCTGTTCTGGCACGATTCCCATCATTATATTTCGGCACTTCGCCATTTTTTTGGAACCAGGGATGAAACCCGCCAAAAAAAATTACATGTGGGACCCAAAGACGCCAGCTAGCCCGGCCTCAAAGTGAGAGTGCAGCCACCCACTCCCCAAAAATCGCCGGCATCTGGGCTTCAGTGCCCCCCGCCCCACCATCTTCACCAGCATCAGCCCCCTATCCCCGCCCTCTCTCCAAGGACCCCAAAAGGGAACCATGCAGGCCCTGTCTCCTTATCACTGCCTCCCCCCCCCCCCCACCAATCGCCATTAGCAGCAACCCCCCATAGGTGACCCACTATGGGGTGGCCAAATGCCCCTCATGCCTCTCCCATTCATGCTCCCCTCAAGAGTGGCTACGGTAAATATTGGTCCTTTAGAGGATGAGAAGGGAGAAGGGAAAATCAACCGTGGATATTAGCACACTGGGCTAAATCGCTGGCTTTGAAAGCAGACCAAGGCAGGCCAGTAGCACGGTTTGATTCCCGTAACAGCCTCCCCGAACAGGCGCCGGAATGTGGCGACTCGGGGCTTTTCACAGTAACTTCATTGAAGCCTACTCGTGACAATAAGCGATTTTCATTTCATTTTTCAAATTGAAGGAAAAAGCATATAAAGTGGCAAAGATTAGTGGGAGACTAGAGGACTGGGAAATCTTAAGGGGCAACAGAAAGCTACTAGAAAAAGCTATAAAGAAGAGTAAGATAGATTATGAGAGTAAACTTGTTCAGAATATAAAAACAGATAGGGAGATTTAATAATGGGAGATGAGGAAATGGCTGAGGAACTGAACAGGTTTTTTAGGTCGGTCTTCACAGTGGAAGACACAAATAACATGCCAGTGACTGATGATAAAGACTGTACGACCTGTCTGAAATCTCAGTGCTGCACTTTGCCATTGCTGCTCCCTTGCTGACACGGGATATCTTTCCTGCCTTTAGGGCAGCAAGGTAGCATTGTAGATAGCACAATCGCTTCACAGCTCCAGGGTCCCAGGTTCGATTCCGGCTTGGGTCACTTTCTGTGCAAAGTCTGCACATCCTCCCCGTGTGTGCGTGGGTTTCCTCCGGGTGCTCCGGTTTCCTCCCACAGTCCAAAGATGTGCGGTTTAGGTGGATTGGCCATGATAAATTGCCCTTAGTGTCCAAAATTGCCCTTATTGTTGGGTGGGGTTACTGAGTTATGGGGATAGGGTGGAGGTGTTGACCTTGGGTAGGGGATAAGGTGCTCTTTCCAAGAGCCGGAGCAGACTCGATGGGCTGAATTGCCTCCTTCTGTACTGTACATTCTATGTAAAATCTATCTATGATGAAAATGAGGCAATGACAGGTGAGGACCTTGAGATGATTGTTTTCACTAAGGAGGTAGTGATGGGCAAGCTAATGGGGCTAAAGGTAGACAGGTCTCCTGGCCCTGATGGAATGCATCCCAGAGTGCGAAAAGAGATGGATAGGGAAATTACAAATGCACTAGTGATAATTTACCAAAATTCACTGGACTCTGGGGTGGTCCCAGCGGATTGGAAATTAGCAATATTGACACCACTGTTTTAAAAAGGAGGTCGGCAGAAAGCGGGTAATTATAGGCTAGCTAGCTTAATTTCGGTAGTTGGGAAGATGCTGGAATCTATCATCAAGGAGGAAATAGCGAGGCATCTGGATGGAAATTGTCCCATTGGGCAGACGCAGCATGGGTTCATAAAGGGCAGGTCTTCCTAACTAATTTAATGGAATTTTTTGAGGACATTAACGGTGAGCCAATGGATGTAGTATATCTGGATTTCCAGAAAGCCTTTGACAAGGTGCCACACAAAAGGTTGCTGCATAAGATAAAGATGCATGGTATTAAGGGTAAAGTAGGAGCATGGATAGAGGATTGGTTAATTAATAGAAAGCAAAGAGTGGGGATTAATGGGTGTTTCTCTGGTTGGCAATCAGTAGCTAGTGCTGTTCCTCAGGGATCAGTGTTGGGCCCACAGTTGTTCACAATTTGCATAGATGATTTGGAGTTGGGGACCAAGTGCAATGTGTCCAAGTTTGCAGACGACACTAAGATGAGTGGTAAAGCGAAATGTGCAGAGGATACTGGAAGTCTGCAGAGGGATTTGGATAGGTTAAGTGAATGGGCTTGGGTCTGGCAGATGGAATCCAATGTTGACAAATGTGTGGTTATCCATTTTGGTAGGAATAACAGCAAAAGGGATTATTATTTAAATAATAAAATATTAAAACATGCTGCTGTGCAGAGGGACCTGGGTGTCCTAGTGCTTGAGTCGCAAAATGTTAGTTTACAGGTGCAACAGGTGATTAATTAGGCAAATGGAATTTTGTCCTTCATTGATGGGGGGATGGAGTTTAAGACTAGGGAGGTTGTGCTGCAATTGTATAATGTGTAAGTGAGGCCACACCTGGAGTATTGTGTTCAGATTTGGTCTTCTTACCTGAGAAAGGCGCAGGAGGGTGTGCAGAGGAGATTCACTAGGTTAATCCCAGAGCTGAAGGGGTTGGATTACGAGGAGAGGTTGAGTAGACTGGGACTGTACTCGTTGGAATTTAGAAAGATGAGGAGGATCTTATAGAAACATATAAAGTTATGAAGGGAATAGATAGGATAGATGCGGGCAGGTTGTTTCCACTGGCGGGTGAAAGCAGAACGAGGGGGCATAGCCTCAAAATAAGGGGAAGTAGATTTAGGACTGAGTTTAGGAGGAACTTCTTCACCCAAAGGGTTGTGAATCTATGGAGTTCCTTGCCCAGTGAAGCAGTTGAGGCTCCTTCATTAAATGTTTTTAAGATAAAGATAGATTTTTTTTAAGAATACAGGGATTAAGGGTTATGGTGTTCGAGCTGGAACGTGGAGCTGAGTCCACAAAAGATTAGCCATGATCTCATTGAATGGCGGAGCAGGCTCGAGGGACCAAATGGCCTACTCCTGCTCCTAGTTCTTATGTAATCCCCACCCATTCGTGGTCATGGTCCTATTTATGGCCATGCCCCTTTCATGCCCCACCGCTTGGCAGTACATCTGGAAGTGCCCCTGGTACCCTGGAAGTGCCAGGTTGCACTTACAGGGTGCCAGGAAAGCCATGTCCCCGAACACCCAGGGGTTCCAATGTTCTCCAAGTCAGGTCTGCTCTCCAGAGGTGGAGACCAGTAGTGATTCCCACCGGTGGCGGGACGGGGGGAGAGGGGGAAGATTTATTTAAATATGCCAGATTCTTCCCACTGGTGGGAATCCAATGTGCTAATCTGGTTCACGCTCAGAGCATTGCACTCTATTCAGTGCCCGTCGCGGACCCTGTTTATGTCTCTCTCACTATTCTCCCAGAATAGTGTGTCTGGTGCAACGAGGCTGGAGAATTGTCCCTATATAGGGATAGCAAAGTGGTTAGCACAGTTGCTTCACAGCTCCAGGGTCCCAGGTTCGATTCCCCACTGGGCCACTGTCTGTGTGGAGTCTGCACGTTTTCTCCGGGTGCTCCGGTTTCCTCCCACAGTCCAACGATGTGCACGTTAGGTGGATTGGCCATGCTAAATTGCCCTTAGTGTCCAAAAAAATGTTAAGTGGGGGTTGCTGGGTTGCGGGGATAGGGACGATATGTGGGCTTCAGTGGAGTGCTCTTTGTAAGGGCCGGCGTGGACTTGATGGGCCGAATGACCTCCTCCTGCACTGTAAATTCTATGAACTTTGCATCGAGTTCCTGAATTTGGATTGTTTATGCAAATTAGGAACTGTAGTGGTCCCAGCACTAAATCCTCATGCACTCAATCCGTACTCATTATTTTCTATGTTTCAGCCAATTTCTCATCCACTTCCAGCTTTTCACCTGAATCCCAACAGCTTTGACTCTGACAATTATAAGACTTTAACAAAAGCCTTCTGGAAGTTAAGATGCACTGCGTCAGAGGGCATACAACAAGTTACTTGTCATTTCTTCAGAGTAGGGAATTTAGAAGAAATCCCTGAATGAGGAGTTGACATTAAGGGGATGTTTGTGTGAATGTTATTGGGTTTCGCATTGCTGTAGATAACATTGAAAATTATTAGAGATGATGTTGGTCTCCGGAATCTCTCACTGTTATATTTATTGGCAAGATTGTGTGTTGGGTAGCTGCCGTACATCATCAGCTGAAGACTGACGAGATGGCACCTTTATTTCTATCGTTTGGAACAAAACTTACAATTATGCTTTCGCAGCGTTGTTTATTATTTTTGATTCCCATTTTTGCATTGTAGGAGAATATATGTATCAAACCCAAATGTTTAATTTTTCAGTAAGCCCTGCAAAACACAGCAGGTTAGTGCCTTGAAAATATCAGTGACAGACCACCAGCTTGACATAAATGGAATCAAAAGGAAGATACAACTTGAGTATTCCTTTGCTTAGAAACATCAAGCCAGATGCTGGCCTGTGGCGTTTTGTTTTTAATAAATTTTTCCAATTAAGGGACAATTTAGTGTGGCCAATCCACCTACCCCACACCTTTGGGTTGTGGGAGTGAGACCCACGCAGACACGGGGAGAATGTGCAGACCCCACACGGACAGTGACCCGGGGCCGGGATCAAAGCCAGGTCCTCGGCACCCCAGGCAGCAGTGCTAGCTGTGCCACTGTGCTGCCGAAGACCTGAAGCGTTTTAAAAATCTTTTACTAGCTCTTTTTTTCAGGGTTGAGTGCACAAAGTATTTGATTATATGTATGGGTTGTCCCAAATGGCTTGTCCCTATTCATTGCTGTATCTATTGATTCAGCCAGAATATTATTAGTTCCGTATTGCTTGTTGTATACTTACATTTCAAATGTCGTCAAAATTTCCCATGTGCGAGGGAAAAATGTCCAACTTTTCAACCAGCAGAACTTTTTGTCTACATTTGTTTCTGCAAGCATATCCAGGGAATCGTGAGAGAAATGTGGTTTGATACATTTGAGATCTTTGCTCGGCTACAATAGTTAAATTGTGTGAGAAGCTAATGAAAGCAATATTTCAGAACTATAGAGATACTGTTGTAAAAGCAGGTTTAGTAATCTTTAAATAAGCATGGTAAAAATTGAAACTGAGTTTCTATGTGTAAAATGTTATGGCTTTGTGCCACTGAACATGTATCCCTGTTTGGGAATAGCAGTCTCGTTATACAATCTTTCTATTTTACAATACTTTAGATTACTATAGTTTCTTCCTCATGTATAATGTTTTATTTTGTGCAACAGACTATGTGAATGGAGGGGAATTGTTTACTCACTTGTCACAGAGGGAACGCTTCACGGAGCATGCAGTGAGAATATACAGTGGGGAAATAGTGTTGGCACTGGAGCATCTACACAAGGTAAGCTGCAGCATTACTAGCCAAGAATTGCATTTGTCAAATGTATTCTGTCTCCTGGGATTGACTAGGTATAGAGGATACATGGGTGAGGAGAATAGCTTAACTTGAATGCTTCTAAAGTTCGAGTGTTGCAAATTGCCTTGAATATTGTGTTTTATCTATGCTTACACATGGCGCAGTTAATTAAAAAATGTTTTTGTTACTTGTAAAAGATTATGTCTCTTTTCATAGACAGACTGCATGACCCAGTGGTAATTTCACTGAACTCGTAATATTCTGGGAACATGGGTTCAAATCCCACAATGGCAGCTGGTGGAATTCAAATTAAATTAAATTAATTAATCCTTCTGGAATGGAAAGCAAGTCTCAGTAATGGTAAACATGAACCTGTCATCGATCTGCATTAAAAATCCATCTGGTTCACCGATGTCCTTCAGGGAAGGAAATTTGCCATCTTTACCCCATTAGGTCTATGTGACTACAGACACACAGCAATAGCTCAACAAAGCACTCAGTTTAAGGACAGTTAGGGATGGGCAACAAATGTTGCCATTGATGTGCACACCCCATGAAGAAAAGAACAAAAAGTTGTCCGGATACCAATTTACATCCTGTAGTGAAAAGGTCCCTCTATAGAGTGCAAAAGGAATAAACCGATGAGATACAACCAAGGCAACTGTGGGATAGATGCCAAGGCAGCAGCGTTGCAGAGGTATTTTGGGCATATTACTACTTCGCAACAATAAACATTCCAACATCTTTTACATTTGAATATAACTTGCATTTTAATCACTGCTTGTCTCGTCTTCCAGTCTTGCCATTGATGGATGGATTTCATTGGCTAACTAAACAAATGTTGCCTCCACAACATAGGGCATTGCATTTTATTGTCAAAAACAGTTTATGATTTGAAATGTCACACTTATTTGACAGATTGCACCACTTGGATTCCCTGCTTGACCTGGAGCAAAGCTTTGAATGAATACTTTTTTTTCAATTGAGAGTACCCAATTCTTTTTTTTCCAATTAAGGGACAATTTAATGTGGTCAATCCACCTGCCCTGCAAATCTTGGGGTTGTGGGGGTGAGAGCCATGCAGACACAGGGAGAATGTGCAAACTCCACATGGACAGTGACCTGGGGCTGGGATCAAACCCGGGTCCTCAGCAGCGTGAGGCAGCAGTGCTAACCACTGCACCACCGTGCCACCTCTTTGAGTCAATACTAAGACCACTTGGATTCCCTTCCATAACACCTTCACATTTACTTTGCCATTATCACCATCACTGAAACTCTTATCCACAGTTAAGTCTCATCAATGCTCAAATTTGCAAAAGCCAGACTCCAGGGGCGCGATTCTCCGCACTCCCTTCCGACGCCCTCCCGCTATTCTGCCCCCCCCCCACGCCCGACTCCCGATACGAATCGCTGCCGCCGTTTTTTTTACGGCCGGCAGCGATTCTCAGCTGATCGATGGGCCGAAGTCCCAGCCCTTTACGGCTGTTTTTACGAACGGCAAACACACCTGGTCTGGCCATTTGTAAAAACGGCCGTAAACTCTCGATCTTTAAAACCATGGCACCGATTGGCACGGCAGTACCACGGCCGTGCCAAGGGTGCCATGGGCCCGCGATCGGTGCCCACCGATCGCGGGCAGTGGGCCCGATGCCCGCGCACTCTTTGTCCCTCCGCCGCCCCGCTGTATCACTTTGCGGGGCGGCTGAGGGGCATCCCGGCCCGCACAAATGCGCGATGACGTCATCCGCGTATCCGCGGGTTGGAGTCTTCCAATCCGCGCATGCGCGGCTGACGTCATATGACGCGTCAGCCGGCGCTAAATCTGGCAAGCGGGCTTAACGAAATTCGTTAAGCCCGTGATGCCGGAGTTTACGGCGTCGGCATGCTAGCCCCGACCGGGGACCAGAATCGGTTCCCGGTCGGGAAGGGGGGGGCTGGCGTCAAACCCGCCCGGATTTGACGCCAGCCTTACGATTTCTCCCCATATGGGAGAATCGCGCCCCAGAACTCCTCCCTAAACATAATATAACTTGTCCAAAGTTGGGCTGCATATATCCGGTCCCACACCAAGTTTGGCTCATCCATAACCTCTTGTTCTTCCCTGGTCTCCAGTACACCGAATTGAACATCCTTGTTCTTGATTAGAAATCCCTCCCCATCTGTCAAGTAACCTTTTGCAGTACGCTCCAGCCAACAGTGATAGAATCATAGAATCCTTAAAGTACAGATGGAGGAATTTGGTCCATCAGATTCTACAGCGACCCTCCAAAAGAGCAACTTACCTAGGTCCACTCCTTCGCCCAGCCCGCCCTATCCCAATAACCTAACCTGCACATGCCTGGACACTAAGAGGCAATTTAGCTTGGCTCATCCACCTAACCTGCACATCTTTGGACTGTGGGAGGAAACCGGAGCACCCGAAGGAAACTCACGCAGACACGGGGAAAACATACAAACTCCACACGAGCAGTCAACCCGGTCCCTGGTGCTGTAAGGCAGCAGTGCTAACAATTGTGCCACTGTTCCATCCAGTCCTCTGCTATGTTTCTCCTCTTGGTAGTCCTTCATCATTATAGGCCCAATCGGTGGCCTGGCCCACAATCGGGGCCCACCAATCTGCGGGCGGGCCTGTGCCATAGGGCCACTTCTTCCTTCCGCGCCAGCCCCTGTGGCGCTCCATCATGGCCGGCGTGGAGAAGACACCCCCCTGCGCATGCGCCAGAATATGCCGGCCGGTCTGCGCACGCGCGGAACCATGTCGGCAGTTCTGCGCATGCGCTAACTTGCGCAGTCCCTTCGGCGCCAGCTGGCGCGGCACTAACCCGTCGGGCTGGCATCTCTAAGAGACGCACTCTTTCCCCTCCGCCGCCCCGCAAGATCAAGCCACCATGTCTTGCGGGGCAGCGGAGGGGAAGGCAGCAACCGTGCATGCGCGCGTTGGCGCCGGCCAACTTGCACATGCGCGACTGACGTCACTAAGGCGCTACCGGCCGCGTCATTATCGGCGTGCCGCCTTGACACCAGCATCAAGGCCCGGCGGCCGAGTTTCACGAAATGCCGCTCCTAGCCCCCCGGGGGAGAATAGGGGGCGAGGAGCGGCCTCCGATGTCGTCGTGAAATACTCCGGGTTTCACGACGGCATCGGCCTTTGTGCAGAATTCCGCCCTTAGAATCAACACTAGAAGAATGAAGGGGGAAAGTGAGGAGAAATGTTCTCACAAAGGGCTTTTAAATCATATGCTAGGAAAACAAAGGTAGTTTTAAGGCATTTAGATTTGTATTGGTAAACATTAGAAATATGTACAGTTTTTACCTGGAAGGGTAAAACATATAGTTAGATTTGTGCTGGACAAAGATGTTTGTATGTGTGGGGGTTGGTTCAAATTCCAACCTTGATTCTATTGTGTTTAGAGAGGGTTACGACTTGAAGAATAAATAGAAGGAAGCGGTTGCTCAGCAACTGGAGGCCTTTATAGTGATTTTAAAAAGTTTTTAAGTTTTAGTTTAGATAATTTGATTGCAATTGGAGAGATGATCTTGGGGATTGAACATCTCGCAACTCTGTTAGAAGAAAGACTGGACAGGACGGAAATGCAAAGAGGCTTCCTAAAGTACAAGTCACAGGAAAGTTCAGATAACCAGGAAATTGGGACAGAAAGAATGTTTGAGAGTTATGTTAACAGAGACAAAGGTATTGTTCAGGAGAATTCAAGGAAGAGTAAACAAAGTGTTCTGACTTAAAGAAACAATTACAGTAACCAGATTTAAAGTGGGACAGCAGCCTTCAAAGGTAAATCAAACATTGGATGCCATTTGGAAATCAAGAGTTAAAGTAATTGTGAGCAGTTTGTACAGCAGTCAAGACAAAGAAACCCTGAAAGGTGTAAAATCCAAGACTGGGTTCACTGTTAAAAGTTCCATTTGGAAAACGTGGTCTGAAATTTGAAATACAAACCACTAAGAGAAAGCATAATTATGAGAGAAGATTTTAAAAGCGTATTTTCTGGAGTGGAGTTTGCAAACTCTCCTGTGACAATCATCTGGGGGGATTCTGAGGAGACATCCACAGACATTAACCTGGGTTCAGAGTGGAAAATGTATTTTCCCGCAGTTATCTTGTGTGCTTAAAAGGGACTTTGTGTTAATGAGATTATTGTAGATCAAGATATCCTTTGCAACCATGTTAATCCTAAAACCTGTGTTTAAATGTTAAGCTAAGGAGGGAGCAAGGGCATATTGTGTCAGAATCCAATTTTTCATGTTTAATAAATGTCTTTTACTTGTTAAAATCAACTAGCAGTCCTGTAACTTTGTTATAATAATAATCTTTATTAGTATCACAAGTAGGCTTACATTAACAACTGCAATGAAGTACTGTGAAAATCCCCTGGTCGCCACACTCCGGCACCTGTTCGGGTACATCGAGGGAGAATTCAGAATGTCCAATTCACCTAACAGCACGTCTTTTGGGCCTTTGTGGGAGGAAACCGGAGCACCCGGAGAGAAACTCACGCAGACACGTGGAGAACTTGCAGACTCTGCACAGACAATGACCCAAGCCGGGAATCGAACCCAGATCCCTGGCACTGTGACGAAACAGTGCTAACCACTGTGCTACCGTGTACTCCATGTTTTAGAAAGAAAAATAGAAATTACGGTCTTGTGAGCCAGGGTTTCATTTTAGGATCATCCTATCTAGTTATAACATGAACTCGGATCGTAACACGTGGAATATTTTATTACAATTGACTATTAAAGCAGAAACTGTAATATCATTTCAGAGGTTTTTTTATCAATGTGAGAAGAAAGAATATAAAATAATTCAGCTAAACGAACAGAGAAATTGAATGATAATTCCAGGATGAAAACATGACTTGAACTGCCTTTAATTCTTATGTCTGATTAATATATCTAGTGGGGAGGCAGCGGTGTAGTGATATTGGCACCAGACTAGTAATCCGGCCACGTTGCGCCGGAAAAGCAGCTCGCTGCGGCACAGTGCGGCCGGTGAAAGTCGGGAATCCTCGCTCCTGGGATCTACCCGCCTCGCAATCCCTCGCGGGTTTCAACGCAAACTCGCGAGATGTTGCAAGGGGAATCCCTCCCACAATGGGCAGGATCACATTTTAGCAAATCTGCATATTATTGCAGAACACTGAGGTACCTGAGACTTTGGTATTCATCCATTCGCCTTGGGCACCTCTGGCGAGCGCAGTTTGGTACTGATCCCGACAAATGGGGACCAGACGGAATGACACTCGTGGGCAGAGTGGTGCCCTGGCACTGCTGATGCCATGTGGGTACCCTGGCAGTGCCACCTGAGTGCCAGCCTGGCACTTCCAAGGTGCCCAGGTGGCACTGCCAGCTGGCAGGGGCACTGCCGAGGTGCCAGGTTAGCACTGTCAAGGTGCCGAGTTGGCATTTTTTGCGCACACGTGATTGGGCTGGGGTTGCCCATGTGGGTGTTTTGGGAGGGGGGGTCTCTCCCATATTACGTTCGGCCTGGGGGGTGGGGAGGGGTGTGGGGAGGTTGGGGATTCCCCTTTGGGGAGGGGGGTGGGGAGTGCCGGGAAACATGTGGCTAAACACCCTCGCTCGGGGACTTTGTTCCCTTTTGGGAAGGTCACGCCCAGAATGCGAAATAATTCTGTGAGAATCTTCCCAAGCTCCAAAAGAATGACTGGGTGAGTGAATTGCGATGGAAATCTTGCTGCAACAGCTGGCAGGATTCTCACCAGCTTTCCAGCCAGAAATTACGCTTTCATTTTTTGGAGAATTTCACCCACGTTTTTCCCACTAGCTGATGGTACAAGCATGAGGAGACACAGATGTATGTTTTGGGGCAAGGGATGTCGGAGGACTTATTTATACAGGAAGAACTTATTTACACAGTGAGTGGTAATGGCCTAGAACCCACTGCCTTTCAGGGTGATGGAAGCAAAGATGATGAAAGATTTCAAAAGGAAATTAGATGTGGATTTGAGGGAAATGATGTGCACAGGCACAGGGATAGAATGGTTGAATGGGGCTAATTGGATTGCTCTACCAGTAGCCTGTGTGGATTCAATGGCCAAATAGCCTCCATCTGTGCCCAAACTACTCAATAACTTTAAGACTCGAATGCTCCTGTGATGTGCATTGCAACATTTTCTGACATTAAAGGGACTATATAAATGCAAATTATTGTTAAACCTACCAACTCCCTCTTCCAGATAATTTATAAAAGTGTTAGAGTACCAATAACTTATATCGATCATTGAGGAACCCATTGCATGTCTCTGCATTTAACACAGTAAAATATTCCAAGGCGATTCACTGTACTTCATCAAAAAACGTCTGTTAAATTGTCCAGAATAACTACATTTTTGAAGATCCAGGCTTACTCTTACCATGTAGATTTGATCTTCCAAAATGTCCCACCAGCTTGGTCTTGGTAATAGTTAGTGTTACCAGTGTTGTGCCACTTCCTTTGTTGTCTCCTACTGCCATAGGAGTATTCACACATTCTGCTGTGTTTCTACAGGCACTTCTTTCCATTGACTGATATAAAGATTATCTCAGTTGTTTATCCATTTTCTCTATCTCTTTAAAGTAGGCTACAGAGCATTGCACCTCTACTTTCTTTCCTGGTTTTTCCTTTCCATATGCATTGTCCTGGTTCTATTAAAATGCTTGTTCATCTTTCAAATTTAATGAGGGTTTGCTATCTGAAATGTTACGGTTATCTGCGCAGATACTGATGACTGACCTGCTGTGTGCTTCCAGTATTTTCATTTTTTTTTTCATTTAATTTACATCTCTGTAAGCCCTTGGGTGACTTAGTCCCTTGGTCCTCCTCAAATATGTAGCCCCAAACTCTTTAGTTATATTCATTGTATTACATGCTTAATTTTGGCTGTCTTGGAACAATACCCTCTTTGCTGCATTAGCTGTACTACCCTTCTTATTGGGAAAATACAAACAGCGGCATTGAAAGTTTGGGTAGAAAGAGTGCATAATTGAAGTGGTAATCAGTTAACTATAGAAGGAGTGAGGTTAGTAGACTAATTTGACCTTTTCTCTATCCAGGCTTCATTTTCTTGCCTGGCCTCGGAGATCAAACTTGCATTCTAAAAACATGGACTGGTTATGATTGCATTTTGGGTTCCATTTTAGAAAGGCAGTGATTTGTCTTGACAAACACTGATCACCACTGAAGGATGACACATGTGACATAAGCACTGAAAAAGTGTTAAATGAAAATGAATCAGTAGCTAAGCCATGCAGTTAGAGAATAAAGGACTTATACTTATATAGTGCCTTCAATTATCTCAGTATCTCCTGAAGTGCTTCACAGAAGTGCTTTTTGAAGTATTGTTGCTACTATAATGTAGGAAGATGCCAGGCTTGATTCTCAAACTGTGCTGATCCCTGGTCTCAGCTGGAGTACCAATGCTACACTGGTCTTAGTATCTGGAATAGTGAAGTGAAAATTGGTCAGGCGTTCTGTTCCTGATCACTAGCCAGCATTCCAAAGTCCACAAGTATGAACTTGGATGAGTGTAGTATCAGACTTGGTCATGATGACACCCTTCCCCTGCCTTTCTAGTCTTTTAGTTGGTGAAATAGCTCGTTCATGCTCACTGTGAAAGATCAAACCAGACGTAATGCATGGTAGACAATGGGGCTGTCAAGAGATGGAGGAACTATTTGAAATGGTGTAAAAGTGTTGCCTAAAACTAAAGGTTTCTAAAAAAAAAACTAGACGATGCTCTATGTAACAAAAAACATTAGGTTTCAATATTGTGTGAAAAATGTTCCTGTATCTGTAACTTTTGCTAACTGTGCGTTTTCCACAGCTTGGAATTATATATCGAGACATTAAATTGGAGAATATACTACTCGACAGTAATGGCCATGTGGTTCTAACAGATTTTGGACTCAGTAAAGAGTTTCTAATTGATGAAGTGAGTGTTTCTTTTAACTTTCTTGTAACAACATGTGTAATGCATTGATGAGACTCAATGCTGTATGTTCAAAATTAAGATCAAATGTTAGATTGGGAGAACAGTGTTTAACAATGATGTGAATTTGATGTATTTTACTACAGTAATATTTTTCTTAAACCTTGTTCAAAATCAGACAAAGCCACAAAAAACGGAAAATATCGGACAATCAGTACATCTGACAGCATCTGTGGACAGAGATGGGAACTAGCATTTGAGTCTGGATGACTCTCAAAGCTGGCGGTTACTGGGAATAGGATCAGATTTATACTGTTGTGGCGGGGGGGGGGGGGGGGGGGGGGGGGGTGCGTGAAGCAGTGGGACTGGATCGAGGGCCAGTGATAGGTATAGATTGACAAAGATGTTATGGACAGAACGACAAAGGGAATGTAAATGGGGTTGATTAAGGCGGCGGTGGTGTGCGGTCTTAAAACTGCCTGCAACTAGTTTGTTTTGCAGAACCTGTCCAAGGTGTATTTTGAATACTTTTATAATTTACGTTAACCTAGTAACTGCTTTTGGGTTTTGTGGGCGTGGTGAGGAAGGAGAAAAGTACCCTGAAGAAATCAATCTTCTTTCTGCAACTTGTTTCTGCCATATGTTGATAGTCATTTACCTCCTCAGGGATTAAGGGAGGGAATCTCCAACCTCCCAGCCGTATGTTTTTCAGCAGCCGGAGGTAACATGCTGTTCGCTGGCGGCAGGACTTTCTGTTCCCCGTTGCTGGGGAAAAAACGCAAGCGGGGGCTGGATTCTCCCCTACCCGGCGTGACGGAGGGTGCCGGCGTAGGGGAGTGGCGCCAACCACTCAGGGGTCGCGCCTCCCCAAAGGTGGGGAATTCTCCCCACCTTTGGGGGCCAGCCCCGCGCCGGAGCAGTTTGCACCAGAAGACTGGCGCAAACACCCGGCGCAGTCGGAAGCGGATCTGGCCGAAAGGCTTTCGGCGGTCGGCGCATGCGCCGGCAGTGACGTCAGCGGCAGCTGGCCGCTGACGTCACTGCCGGCGCATGCGCGATGCGGGGTTCTCCTCCGCGTCCGCCATGGCGGAGGCCGTGGCGGCGCGGAAGGAGAAAGAGTGCCCCCACGGCACTGCCCCGCGGAGTGAGCGGGGGGCCCCGATCGCGGGCCAGGCCTCCGTGGGGGCACCCCCCCGGGTCCGATCGCCCCCCGCCCCCCCAGGACCCTGGGGGCCTGCTCGCGCCGCTGAGCCCGCCGTTCCAGAGGTGGTTTAAACCTCGGCGGCGGGAGAAGGCCTCCCAGCGGCGGGACTTCGGCCCATCCGGGCCGGAGATTTGAGGTAAGTTTAAAAAAAATGAAATGCTGCCGGCGCCAGCTGTTTTCACAGGCTGCCGGCGGGATTTGCACAACGCCGGTTTATGACCGGCGGGAGAATTCAAAAACCTGCGGGAGCGGAAATAACGCCGCTTCCCGCCTATTCTCCGACCCTGCGTGGGGTCGGAGAATTTCGCCCCTGGTGTGCGTTGTAGGTGGGTCCCGAGAATCCCGACACCAGTGAATGGCCGGAGAATTTCAGCCTAAATGGCTAAAAGGAGAATAGGAATCATGTGAAATTACGGTTCAAATCATGTACTTTGTACCCTCAGTCAGAGCAGTGGGACATTATTCCCTCAGTCAGATCAGCAAGGCTATGTATCCCACAGTTGGTTAGTGGGACTGTATACCCCAGTCAGATCAGTAGGACTTCGTACCCCAGATTGTGGGTCTTTGTACCACCAGACTGATCAGTAGGGCTGTTTACCTCAATCAGGTCAATAGTGCTTTGCAAATGCTAAAAATCTATAGCTGATCTCCAATTTTTTTTCCTGGGCAAGAACAAGTTTATGTAAATACAACCTACCGCATGTAAATTGTACCTGTTGGTATACAATGGTTTCTGCGTTGTTGAATGTCAAATGTGAGAGTTGTATTTGAATATTTTATGAGCAGTGCAGAGCTACTAACTGTAAGCTGCAGTCTTTTGGAAAAATTTTAGATAACAAAATGGAATTAGGCACAATTTTGACACAGTTTAATATGCGAATCATATAACTGTGTAAAGCTTTTGCCAATAAAAGTATTGTATGATCTGTAAATTTGTTTGTCAAATACTTAGTGCTCACATGCAAAATCATACCAGATAGAAGCATGGTTTTTTTGTGTATTGCAGAAATAAGTGTGCTTATGTGACTGTCAAGTATTGCACTCCTGAAATTTGTGTTAAGCTGTATGTGGACTGCACTCTTGCGAATATTGCCATGGTACTGAATCAGACATTACTTCTCAGTAGTTAATTGCAAGAAAACTATTTTAAAAATCAAATTGGAATAAAATACTTTTAAAGTTTCCAAAATATGATGCTTTGTTTTTGTTGAATCTTAAATACGCAGAATGCATAGACAGTAGTAGAAATTACGATTCTAATAATCCTCCATTCCCCTAAAGGTTTCCTTCCCTGACCTGCCACCTAGGCCGGGGTTTTTCTACAGTTGGGGCTCTCCTTGTAGTGGGCAATGTTCGGGTTTTCTAAGTTTTGAGGCATCGGAAGAATGTGGGTGATAAGGCAGGCTGGTTAGAAGGGCCACCTTGGTTCACTGGACGTCAGCCCAGGTCTCCAACATAGTCCCTATACACCTTGACTCTCACCCTCACTGCACACACTCCACGCCCTCTCACAACACCTCATACTCCTATTGTCCCTCATACTCCTTATGCCCTCTTATACTCCCAATGATCCTTATACTCTTAAATGCCCCCTCATTTTCCCATGACCCCCCCCCCCCCCATATATCTTCTTGCGTCATTTGCCCAGTTTCCACATCAACAGGCCTCAGGATATGTTTGAAGTGGACATTAAAAGTTCTTAAAATTTAATAGAGTTGTCATATTCAAAGACACTTCTTACTGAAAAAAGTCTCCTCCATAAAACCCATTCAAATTTCCTCAAGCGGTCAACTGTTATACAAGCAAAAAAACAATAGTCCACTACAACATTAAAGACAGATAATACCTTAAAAACTTCATAAAGCAGTTAATCAAAATGTAAACACAGTCCTCCTGCTGAATTAAATGGTTTTGGACCTTTTGAAACTCAAGCGAGCATTCATTATAGCCTCAGCTATCAAAACAGACACTGGGAAATATCAACAATGCAGTCCATTGAAACTGAAATAACGGATGGCCTTTTGTTAAACTACAGATGGTATTAATTTCTATTTCAAAGCAGATTGCCTGTCAATCAATGGAGTACAGCGAGTGCTTAGATTCTTTTAACTTTCAACAGCCAAAACAATTCTTTCAAAACTAAAGATCACTGAACATTTAAATCCCAGTCCAAAACATGAAAGTTGCCACCCAGGTTGAGAGGGTTGTTAAGAAGGCGTACGGTGTGTTAGCTTTTATTGGTAGAGGAATTGAGTTTCGGAGCCATGAGGTCATGTTGCAGTTGTACAAAACTCTGGTGCGGCCGCATTTGGAGTATTGTGTGCAGTTCTGGTCGCCACATTATAGGAAGGATGTGGAAGCATTGGAAAGGGTACAGAGGAGATTTACAAGGATGTTGCCTGGTATGGAGGGAAGATCCTATGTGGAAAGGCTGAAGGACTTGAGGCTGTTTTCGTTAGAGAGAAGAAGGTTAAGAGGAGACTTGATTGAGGCATACAAGATGATCAGAGGATTAGATAGGGTGGACATTGAGAGCCTTTTTCCTCGGATGGTGATGTCCAGCACGAGGGGACATAGCTTTAAATTGAGGGGAGATAGATATAGGACATATGTCAGAGGTAGGTTCTTTACTCAGAGAGTAGTAAGGGCGTGGGCTGACCTGCCTGCAACAGTAGTGGACTCGCCAACACTAAATGTATTCAAATGGTCATTGGATAGGCATATGGACGATAAGGAAATAGTGTAGATGGACTTTAGAGGGGTTTCACAGGACGGTGCAACATCGAGGGCCGAAGGGCCTGTACTGCGCTGTAATGTTCTATGTTCTGTGTTCTATTAGTTTCCCGGCACCTTTTTCTACAGTTTTTAATGTATTTTGTCACTTTCTCAAGTGGGAAAAGTAGAGTAAAACATGTCAACATGTACACAATGGGGTCAATAAAATGCTTGGGGACATTGCCCTATAATCAATTACTCCATTAATTACATAGTGACATTGCACTTAACTGTCAGAATGATCCAGACTCCCCAGCAGGCTTCCCCCAGTGGTCATAAACTCACAAACCGGGGGGGGGATATACGGTTAGGTCTTCCAAAATCCGTAACAGCACACAAAAGTAGCGTGGAACAGCAATTCAAATTCCCTATGGTCCTCACAATGCCAACCCTGACCAGAAGACGTGCTATGTGGGGTAAACCTTCCCTACCCACCAGAAGGCCACCTAAAAATAGTGTGGGGTCAGGAAGGCACTCCACATTGAAATTTGCAGTCAAATATCCAAAACTTTTACTCAAGCTTGCTGATTCTCACCTCCATCGGGAGACAAAAATCCAACTCCCTATTTTAATCACAGTTACAGATTTAAGAAGCTTCCAATTGATATGTGCATCCAAATAATTTATATATTAAGATGAAGCAGCAAGGGTCCATGCATTGATTGACCACTTCATTCAACAATGTTCTCCCCTAATTCCAAGACTGTCTTTCTGACTCTCGAATATTCTTGTTTGCTATTTTTATCCAGTTTCCTACATTCTGACCTGGTATCCTACAGATTTGATTCAGTCATGGCTCAGTGGGTAGCACTCGCGTCACTGACTCAAAGTCGTGGGTTCAAGCCTTCTTTCAGGCAGTTGAACACACAATCTACGTGGATACTTTAATGCAGTACTGCTGGAATACTGGAATGTTGGTGATCCCTCATTCATGTGAGATATTAAATCTCTTGAGGTGGCTATAAGAGTGGGTGTTTTGACTTCGATAAACAAGGCATAATTTTCATAGCTTTAAGATGACACAAAACTGGGAAATGTAGTAAATAGTGAGGTTTGTAACAGACCTCAGGAGGACAGAGACAGACTGGTGGGCAAATGCATAAGAGATTAAATTTAACACAGAGAAGTGTAAGTGATTCATTTTAGTAGGAAGAATGATGACAGGATCATAAATAAGATGGTATATTTTTAAAAGGCATGCAGGAACGGAGAGACCTGGGACTCTATGTACCTATCTTTGAAGGTGGCAGTACAAGTTGAGAAGGCTGTTAAAAAAACATTAATTCAAAAAAGCTGTAAATACTCAGCAGGTCAGGCAACATCTGTGGGGAGAGGAACAGAGTTAACATTTCAGGTCAATGATCATTTGGTTCTTATTTTCGATTTCCAGCATCTGCAGTAATTAGCTTTTGTATTTCTGTTAATACGTCTTATTGGATCCTTACCTTATAAGTAATAGAGTACAAAAGCAACAAAGTTCTGCACTAGTTAGGTCCCAGCTGGTCTATAGATCATAGATTTACAGTGCAGAAGGAGGCCATTCGGCCCATCGAGTCTACCCTTGGAAAGAGCACCCTACTTCAGCGTACGCCTCTACCCTATTCCCGTAACCTAGTAACCCCACCTAACCTTTTGGACTAAAGGGCAATTTAGCATGGCCAATCTACCTAACCTGCACATCTTTGGACTGTGGGAGGAAACCGGAGCAGCCGGAGGAAACCCACAACAACATGCAAATTCCACACAGTCACCTGAGGCCGGAATTGAACCTGGGTCCCTGGAGCTGTGGGGCAGCAGTGCTAACCACTGTGCCACCGTGCCGCCCTATTATGGCCAATTCTGGATGTTTCACTTTTAGGAATGATGTCATGGCCTTAGAGCAGGTGCAGAGGAGATTTGCTATAATGGTGCCAGTGATGAAAGAGTTGAGTTACATGGCGAGACTGGGATGTTCTCCTTAAAGCAGAGAAGCTTAAGAGGAAAGTTGATTGAGGAATTCAAAACTTTGAGCACTTTGATAGTGTAAGTAACTGCTTCTAGTAGTAGAAGAGCTAGAGGATACAGATTTAATATAATTGGCAAAAGAACCAGAAAAGACATGGGGGAAATATTTTTCCACAGAGAGCCATGATGATCTGGAATGTGCTGCTTGAAAGAGCAGTCGAAGCAGATTCATTAGTGACTTACAAAGGAAATTAAACAGATATTTGAAAAAGGAACAGAAGATGCTGAGATATGGGGAAAGAACAGGGGAGTGGGAGTAACTGAACTACTATTTTCTGACCTGGCACACGATAGGCCAAATGGCCTCCACCTGAGCTACATCATTTTGGGCGGGATTCTCTGCCCCGCTGCGCCACATTTCTGCCCCGACCAGCTGACGGGATTCTCCATTACGCCAGCCGGTCAATGGGGTTTCCCATTGCCGTCGGGAAGTCCCCCTGACACCGGCATAACGGAGAATCCCAGCCTCTATGTTTCATAATGAAAATGAAATGAAAATCGCTTATTGTCACGAGTAGGCTTCAATGAAGTTACTGTGAAAAGCCCCTAGTCGCCACATTCCGGCGCCTGTCCGGGGAGGCTGGTACGGGAATCGAACCGTGCTGCTGGCCTGCTTGGTCTGCTTTATAAGCCAGCGATTTAGCCTTGTGAGCTAAACCAGCCCCTATGATGCACTTGTGCATGCAATAAAATTCATGCCACATAACAGAAGTTTATCTAATGTTTTTTTTTAAAGAAAATAGCATGAAAATAGAAATGCACCGTGTCCAAATAGAATCCTACATAGGAATTAATAATAGTGTGTTCCACTTCTGACAGAGACATTTGGAACTTACTTGTGGCTTTGATGCTTGAGATTTGATGATATTTCTTTTCCTTGTGGAATAAATATATTTTTAAATTACCCATGTGATATTCTCCACATCCCGAACAGCGTAGCAGAAAATATTTGTTCACTGCCAGCATCAAATAAAACATACATTCTGGCACACTTTTGAAACGATCCTCAATTAACTTTTTTTAAAAACGCTTGAATTTATTCTGACTGTCCAAATATTCAGACAGAGCTACCAATAATTCCACACAATTATAATCATGCATGCCATTAGTTTTTTTTTTAATTTACTCTGCAAGGATCAGAAATGTATTAATTCAAGATTCAGGAATCCAAGCTCGTAGGGATCGCAAGGATGGAGATGTTAATTTTCCAGCCTTCTGAGCTGTGGGGTTTTGACAAGGCATGCCATTTAGAGTCTAGTCTCAATGAGGGAATTGTAGCAATAATCTCTGAGGGCCCCATATTAACATTTTTGGAGTGGGTTGGTATTCAATCTGAGTCCTAAATCAACAATTTTTAAATAAATATTTTTATTGAAGGTTATCCATTTTCCATTTAACCACAAGACCCAGCACCCCCCAAAATCTAGTACAGTACAGCATGATCATTATTCCATATATACATACAGAAAAGATGAGCACGCACGAACAGATTCAAAAACAGCTTCTTCCCCACTGTTACCAGACTCCTAAATGACCCCCTTATGGACTGACCTGATTAATACTACACTCCTTTATGCTTCACCCCATGCCGGTGTCTATGTATTTGCCCTATTATGTATTGCCCTATTATGTATTTTAAATGATCTGTTTGAGCTGTTCGTAGAAAAATGCTTTTCACTGCACCTCGGTACACGTGACAATAAACAAACCAAATCCAATCCAATCCAGTTACTCGTACAAGTAGTTCAGCATTGTGGTCTCCTTTCATATGGATATTAAGGAAACCAGAAAGAGTGGGATCTCAGGATAACAGGGTAAAACCATGAGCACATGGCACCATGGTGCACACCCTCCTCCACAGGACAACTGAGCTACACAATATACAGGATCCCTTATAGGGTAAAATACAATCAAACAGGACCTAACTCAGCATCCCAAGACCTCCAAGCAATGAAAGGATACCCCAAGATAAGGGGGTCACTAGGATACCACCACTGGTACAAGACATGGCTTGGCAGTATACACTCTCGTATACAGGAGCCAGTAAGCCACGGATTCTTATACCATGACAAGTCTCGCAACACAACAAACCTCACACCTCTCCAGCCAAATCAAAGGCACCATTCAAGCCGCACCATCTCTCAAAAATTTCAACCATTTTGCACCAAGGAAACCCTATTGACAAGGAGAAGAAGAATCGTCAAGGCACCCACCAACAGGATATCTGAAAAAAAGAATACAATTCTCCTCCTCCCAACAGGATTACGGACAACCTCTAGAATTAAATTTAACAAATCAGAGCCTGTATCAGCCCCTCACCTCCCCAAATATAGAAAGGAAACCCAGAGAGAGAGCAATGCCAGGATTAGCCAAATTACATCAGACATGGACTAGCAACGTACATAGAACATTACAGCGCAGTACAGGCCCTTCGGCCCACGATGTTGCGCCGTCCTGTGAAACCCCTCTAAAGTCTCTCTACACTATTCCCTTATCGTCCATAGGTGCAATTGTCCCAAAAAATGACTAAGGGCGCAATCCTCCGGAAAGATTTCTACGTGTGGTAACGGATGGGAACTGCCGCGAGCTTCCTGACACTCGGCCCAGCGAGGTTGGCAACGTTATTCAACGTTAATTGATCCACTTAACAAGGTCCGACGGGCTTCATGCCGCAAATGAAGGCTCGTGAGCCGATTCGCCACAACAAGATCGAGCAGCACTTAAATAATACTTACACAGCCAACCTCACTCAGCTGGCAGTCATGGTGCCGAGACAACCGGCCCCAAGATTTGGAGACGCGGACCTGGAGAGGCCCCTAGATGCGGTGGAGGCCAAGAGGGATGTCCTGTTCCCCCAAGGGTCGCAGAACGGTGCCACAGGGCAGCGAGTGCCGTCTGGAATGAAGTGGCAACAGCCGTCAGATCAGGAAGCGTGGCAAGGAGGACTGGCCTTCAGTGCTGCGAGAAGGTCAATAACCTACACCGGAAGCACAGGTGAGTTGATACCAAACCCCAACCCCCCCCCCCCCCCCCCCCCCCGAGACCTTTCCTCCCCCACGCGAGCATCCTCCAACCCTCCCTTCAACCCCCCCCCAGTCCTTCCTTCACCTCCCCTACCCCACACCGTTGTGAACCATGCGTGCAGCTAACAATGCCCTCTCTGTGTCTCTGCAGGAAAAGCTCTCCCACAATTGTCAGGAGAGGGCCCAGACTGGCGGGAGGGTGCCGACCATAAGAATCCTCATAACCTTCGAGGAACAGGAGGTGATGGGGTGACCAAAAACAGAACGTTCATCAATGCTCTCAGATGGGCATGGACGATGCGCTGCAGAGCTTGTCCAAGTCGCAATTGGGCATTGCCGAGGCACTGCAGTGCATGGCCCTATCACTGAGGAGTTTAACCGAGGGCAACGACACCATGGTGCAGACATCGGGGAGCCACCAGGGCTGGCAGAGCCAGCTAACGCAGGGGCAGCCGGAGCTCGAACCAGTTTCTCCTCCATCCTGAGGTGAACTCGCAGTGCTGAGAAGCACATGGGTATTCAACATGACTCGCATTGTAAAAGGGGCCTCAGTGGGGAGCGTGCGGCTGAGGCCGCATATAGCTCTGTTTTCTACACTGGGGAGCTCTGCTCGGCAGAACTCCCCAGTGTAGTGAGGTCCCCGAAGCAATCCACGACACCCCCACAGTACTATTGGAGGGTATCTGCACCCCCCCATAACCCACGCTGGGCACTTCCAGTGCAATCACGCATGTGCAAAAAATGCCAGCTTGGCACCTTAATGCCAGCCTCTACCAGCTAGCAGCGCTACCTGGGCACCTTGGCCATGCTAGCACCCAGGTACTGCCAGGCCAGCACCCAGGTGGTGGTGCCAGGCTGGCACTGTCAAGGTGTCCAGGTGGCACCAGCAATGCAAGGGCTCCAGCCTGCCCAAAGGACATGAAGCTGGGGGCCTCCAATATCCTGGGAGAGCCCCATGAGTGCTGTTCCGTCTGGTCCCCGTTTGCTGAACGGCACTTGCCCAAGGTTTCTGAGCCGAAAGGGATGAATCCTAAAGCCTCTGGTTCTTCAGGAATCTGCACATTAGAATGACACGAACTGTCGCAGATTTGCCAAAAAGTGATCCCACCCACAATTGGCAGAATGTTGATCGCAACGTCTCACGAGCCAGGTAGATCCTGGGAATTGGGTCTCCAGGCTTTTATCGGCCGCACTGCACAGCAGAGAGCTGCTTTTCGGGAGCAGCGTGGCTTTCAGATCGTGCCATAGATGTCCAAGGATTAACTGACCACGCACAGGGATGCACCAGGACATATTTCCCCCTACTCCTACAATACCAGAGGTGCCAATGACAGAAACCAAAAATGAACCCAGTCTTTTCCGGTGCACATGATCTGACTGGACCATCGTGGGAGACATGCAAAGATTCCTTAATCTCAAAATAACAAAAGTACAAAAGAAAAAGACATCAATAGTTCTAATGGGGATTTTCCTCATCCACAATGAGGACTTAGGTCAGACCAATCACCTGCATATCAAACCACCTACCCAACACCTTGCTGTGGCACTACCCATCTTATGTCTAAATAAAGTGAAGGGTACCAAAAAATGTAATCACTCAGTGTAAAAGCAAGGATTACAGCGCATTAAAATAAATTAAGGTAAATACTGCACACCTTAATGTCATACAACCATCTCAGCATGATTTTCACAGGATAACAGGCAACAAACACCTCTGTGCTCATATATCATATACCCTTGTCAGGATAAAAGGCATAACACAAAATCAGGGGTATAATCACAAGGGAACAAAATTCAGAATTAATGATGAAGTGCAGGATAATATAACCATCCACAAAGCTTGGAAAGGCCCAAAGCCATGACAAAATCATTGAGCAGCACCCAGGATCCAGCCACAGTTTCACCAAAGCCCTTGCACCTCCGCCATGTCATCATCCTGAAGTCTCGATATAAAGGAACATAGGACCCAGTGGGTGGCAAACATCCGTTGTGTCCTGCCTCAACTCTTCTCGTTGAACACCAAGGATTGGATTGGATTGGATTGGATTTGTTTATTGTCACGTGTACCGAGGTACAGTGAAAAGTATTTTTCTGCAAGCAGCTCAACAGATCATTCAGTACATGGAAGAAAAGGGAATTAAACAAAATTCAAGAAAATACATGAGAATGCATAATAGGGCAACACAAGATATACAATGTAACTACATAAGCATTGGCATCGGTTGAAGCATACAGGGTGTAGTGTTAATGAGGTCAGTCAATAAGAGGGTCATTTAGGAGTCTGGTGACAGTGGGGAAGAAGCTGTTTTTGAGTCTGTTCGTGCGTGTTCTCAGACTTCTGAATCTCCTGCCCGATGGAAGAAGTTGGAAAAGTGAGTAAGCCGGGTGGGAGGGATCCTTGATTATGCTGCCCGCTTTCCCCCGGCAGCGGGAGGTGTAGATGGAGTCCATGGATGGGAGGCAGGTTCGTGTGATGGACTGGCAACGTAAGTGGTCGGACTCTTCGACCAACCCCAGGCCTCGAAAACCAGATACAATGTGCTCCATCGATCTCCAAAAGCCTAACCTTCAAATCGAGATTGTGAAAGCATGGCAGCCAGTTCTCAAATTCAGCCGGGAATTCATCCCAGCTCCCTTCAGATGCAGCAGGATTTGCAAGGACTATGAATGAGCCCCCACCGAGAAAACTGCCCTATTGACTGACAGGATTCTCTTCTCCGCTTCACCATTCTCTTCAGGATATCTGGCAGTTCATCAATGTGTGCACCAATAATCTGTGCCGGGGAGCCAAGACTGTCCATAACTTCACTCACAATGGCAGCCACTATTGTGACGCCAATGGCCTTGCCAGAGTGTAGGCACCCACATCAGCGAAACCACCACTACGAGCTGGGCCCCACCCCAGCCATCTCTGAATGACTCAATCAAACAAGGATTTTCTTGACTTAACTCGGCTCACCATCGCCAAATGTTAACCAGGATCTTCCAGGAACATAGCGCAGATTATACACATCCGGGTCAAATAATTATGGGTTGTGCATCAGGATTTAAAAAATGTCAGTAGCTCCAAAGCTCTCAAAAGCGCAGACGCTCTCACACTTCCATCATGTGACACCCTGAATTAACATGTTATTGACTAAACGTTGCTGTGAATGTACTTGCATTATCACCAAGCATGGGAATGCTCAGGAACAAGCTGCTCGATACAGTTGATAGCAATACATGTACATTCATTTTCACTCCAGGCCACAGAATGTCACAGAATTTGACATGGATGTGCGACAGATATTGCCTGTGATTGGTTCATGGTTGGATCTCTGGCCACCAGTTTAGCCCGGGTGATTCGAAATACTCAATTGGGATTTTGCCATTACAGTTTAAGAAAATAAACTGTTTCAACCCTGTTGGAGATTGAATCTGTTTCCAGCTGATCACACATGAGCTTGCTCTGGAATTTTCAGGAAGTTGCTGCAGGTATTTCTCCTGACTTTGTACCTTTCCCCCTTCCTCTTCCTCCATCCCCCCATAAAAATACTCAGAATTTGATAAACTACCATAAAGATTGCCACAAGCAAGCTATATAACGATGACACTTACTGAAGACACAGACATGCACACACTATTTTTTTAAGCTAACTCCAGTGCTTTTTGAACTGGCAGTGAGCCTTTTCCTTTGATAGTTAGATCAAAGATTCTTCCATTTGACTGCTGTACAAAGTCATCAAACGATGAGCATAGTACTCAATGTTCTTCAAAGATAGCTGGTCAGATTTTTCATTAGACTATGCTGCAGTGTTTTTACTATTAGTGTTTGCTTAGATTCACAGTCTGTGCTTTTACCCTTCATGTAACCCCCTTTAAACACTGGTAGATTGCAGTTGAAATGGCTTGCAATACTTCCCTTAATAGGCTTCCATTGTTAAAGAGCAACAACATCACTCTTGAATGGCCATTTCTCACAAACCTTCTCATAAATCTTCAGTATTTTCAGTGATACAAACACCAATGTGACTTATCAGTCATAACACTCTAGTTTTTATTTGGGGCAAACATGTCTATTTTTCTATTTTCCATAGACAGATCAATATTGATAGCTTTATACTCAAATAAAATAGTTTCTATTGATCTTGTCAGTGTAATCTATGATTGCATTGAATGCTAAACCTGAGCCGCACAATCAAACTTTGAAATGCATCTATCTTTACCAGAGAAGAGGATGTTGCCAATTTGGCAGTAGAGGAGGTGTTCATAACAAAAGAATAAAATTAAAAATTAAGAGGATGTACATCAATGGTTGAGTCCTCAAAGTAGAGCGGTTGCCTGATCTGGATGCACAATAGGTTATGGAGAGAAGTAAAGGTTAAAATAGCAAAGGCTCTGGTCAAATCTTTCAATCCTTAAATATGGGTGTGGGGCCAGGAGACTGGAGGATAGCAAACATTACACTTCTGTATTACGGGCCAGGGTTTAGAGAACCCCAAAGTGTAACATGGAGTTCACCTGACCCACAACTTTTAATAGATTTTGGTTATGGGGAGCACAAGGGCCCACTCTACAGGTGTGATGCAACAGAGATCTAAAGTACTTTTAAAACAAAACAATGTTTATTCTATGAATCCAGTTAACATTTTATAAACACACAGTAAACATCTTAGCAACTATCAACTCAAATACTTCCCCCAAAGAATACAGTACTCTTTAAGTAACCCTTAATCTTTCCTAGCAACACCCATAAGACAAATACCCTCTTTAACAAAGACGGCAGATTTAAATTCTCTACTGAGAACAGTTATCACTTTTAAATTAGCAAGTGAGCTGAAGACATTCTTTTCATGCAGAGAGAGGTCAAAATTACACCTTGTTTTGCTGGATGCAGTTCCAACTCTGAAAACTAAACTAAACACACACTGTAGCTGCCAGCTCAAAAAACAAAAGTAAAACAGACAGACAGCCCAGCTCCACCCACACTCTGACATCACTGCAGCTATTTGATAAACACCACTTTCTTAAAGGTACATCCACTACAGCGATTTGATAAACATCCATTTCTTAAAGGTACTCATACATGACATCGGTTTTAAAACGGAAAGGTGTAAACCTGGCAACTACTGTCAGAGCATAAGAACATAAATACAAGCAGGAGGAGGCCATTCAGCTCCTCAAGCTTGGCTTGCCATTCATTGAGGTGATACCTGAGCTTCAATCTCAACTCCACTTTCCCACCTGATCCCCATATTGCTTGATTCCCTTAGTATCCAAAAGTCGATTAATCTCAAATCAACCTCAAAATATGTACAACATCTTAGCATCCACAGCTCTCTGGGACAGCACGGTGGCACGGTGCCTCAAAGCACCAGGGATATGGATTTAATTTCAGCCTTGGGCAACTGTGTGGAATTTGCAAGCTGTCCCTGTACCTGCGTGGGTTCTGGGTCCTCCGGATTCCTCCAATGTCCAAAAATGTGCAGGTTAGGTCGCTTGGCCATGCAAAATTGCCCCTTAGTGTCCAGGGATGTGCAGATTAGGTGAGGTTAGGGGGATAGGTTGGTGTGGACAGGGGAATGAACCTGGTAGAGTGCTCTTTCGGAGGGTCGGTAGAGACTCGATGGGCTAAATGACCTCCTTCTGCACTGCAGGGATTCTATGATTCTCATCATCTCAGTCCTATATTACTCGCGAGCTGCCTGCCTGCCCTTCACGAAGCTTGTTTGATCTTCTGCAACCACCTCCGTGACACAATCCTCCATCCACCCCACCAACAACTTAGCCAATACTTTCACATCTGTGTTCAATAGTGATATGGGCCTATTCGACCCACATTCCACCGGGTCCTTTCGTCCCCTTTTTCAGGATTAGTGTGATTATTGCCTGCGTTAGCGTCTCCGGAAACTCCCCCATTTCCAGTACTTCATTAAACGCCCCCAACAGATGTGGTGCCAGGTCCGTCGCAAATTCCTTATAAATTTCACCGGGGACCCAACCGGCCCAGGGGCCTACCCCGACTTCATACCCTTGATACTATCCAGCACCTCCTTCAGTCCCAGGGGCTCCTCCAACACCTGCCTCTTTGCTTCCTCCACCTGGGGAAACTCCAGCTCATCTAGAAACTGCCCCATGACCCCGTCCTCTTCCCCCTGCCCCATAAAGACCCTGGTAGTACTCCCTAAATGCCTCGTTTCTCTTCCCTGGCTCTGACACCACATCCCCAGCCCTGGTCCGTATCTTCAATATATCCCTGGACGTTGCCTGACTCCGCAGCTGGTGCACAAGCATGCGGCTTGCCTTCAAATTGATGGACTCTTAACATGTGCCCTAGTTCTAGGCTCTCCAGCCCGCCAAGTTAAATAACCTCTGTCAAACATGTCCTCCCCACCCTCGGCACCTTCCACGTCCATACAAAGTCCTAAATGATCATGTCCACTTTCTGAAAAAAGGCCTTTGGTATACCGCCACTCCACCCAATCAAATACCTTCCCTGCGTTTATGGACACCACCACCTCCGGTACCAGAGCCCCTGATGAATCTATCACCACACTAAGGTGGAGGTGTGGGCCTAAGTTGGGTGCTCTTTCGGAGGGTTGGTGCAGACTTGATGGGCTAAATAGCCTCCTAGCAATTCTAAGCTCCAAAATGATACAGATGGGTTTGTGGAGGGGCAGGAAAGTGGCAGATGGAGTTCAACTCTGTGAAGTGTGAGGTAATGCATTTAGGGAGTGTCATAATATACATCCATGTATATGATGGAGTGCAGACAGGCAGTGATTGACACACAGGATGACCAATGAGCACACAGAACACAGCAGCCAATCACCAGACAGGGCACGACCACTATAAAATCAGAGGGCACCAATTTTCCTGCTCTCTTGGGATCCAGCCTCTGAGACAGTCAGAGCTCGTGAGCAGCAGCTAGTACAAACACCATGTGGTAGTCAGTTAGTCTGGTCAGGCTAGCCTCAGGTCTCCAGTCAAGTCAGCATAGTGTCAATCCACAGTTAACCATATATTATAGTTAGATGTTAAATACAATCGTGTTGCATCTCATCAAGTGTTGGAAGCCTGTCTCTCTCTCTACACTGCATCAAACGCAGTCCACATAGGCCCAGCCTGCCCAACACATCAGGGAGGTCAGGCAGTAAAAGGGAATACACAATAAACAGGAATATGCTGAATAAGGGGTAGATGAAGGAATAAGGGGTAGATGAAGTGTGAAGTGAGAGATCTTGGCGTGTAAGTGTACAGGTCCCTAAAAAAGCAGTACTGGGAGGTAAGATTGTAAAGAAGGCAGATGGAATGCTCTCCTTCATTGGCACCGGTATAGAATACAAGGGGTATAATGATAGAACTGTTTAAGATACTGGTGAGGCCGCAACTGGACTATTATGTTCAATGCTGGTCACCACATTACAGGAAGGATGTAATTACTCTGGAGAGAATGCAGAGAAGATTTGCTAGAATGTTGCCAGGGCTGGAGAATTGTAGCTACGAGGAGAGATTGGAAAGGTTGGGGTTGTTTTCTTTGGATCAGAGAAGCCTGAGAGGTGACATGATTGAGGTATACAAAATTGTGAGTAGTGATAGAGGAGACAAGAGGAACCTGTTTCACTTGGCAGAGAATTCAAAAACATGGGTCATAATTTCAAGCTAAGTGGCAGAAGGATTAGAGGGGACATGAGGGAAAACTCTTTTATGCAGAGGGTGGTGGATGTCTGGAATTCGCTGACTGAGTTGGTGGTGGAGGCAGAGATCCTAAATTCTTTTTTTTAAAGTATCTGGATCTGCACCTTAAGTGCTGTAAGCTGCAGGGCTATGGGCCTTGTGCAGGAAAATTGTATTAGAAAGGGCATCTGGTGCCTTTGGGTCGGCATGGACAAGATTGGCCGAATGGCCCCCTTCTGTGCTGTATTATTTCTATGTGGTTCTATGGTTCTAACTTGAGCACCTAACCCAGGTTGACACATCAGTACAGTCGTGAAGGCTGTGGGAGATGCCGTCTCAGACAAGACGCTAAACTGGGTTCCAAATCCCCCTCTCAGGTGGATGTAAAAGATTCCACGTCACTATGTAAAAAAGGAAAGGGGAATTCTTCTGCAGTCTGGGCCAGCATTTGTCACTAACCAGCATCTCCAAAAGCAGATTACCTGGTCATTTGTCTTCATTGCTGTTTGCAGAACTTTGCTGTGTGCAAATCATATTCCTCATTTCCCTACAACACAACAGTCGGTGCACTTCAAAAAGAAACTTAATTGCTGTGAAGTTCTTCATGGGACATCCTGAGAACTTGAAAAATTCAATTCAAATACAAAATCTTTCCATTCTTTGCAGTATAGCTTTAGTTTCTCATATTTTGTTTCTCATCTGTTCGTGTCGTGATTCTGGAAGTGCAGGACATGCCAGCTGGCAAGATACAGTTGTTCTTTTCCTCCCCTCATGCCAACAGCATGGGCCTGTAGTGTATATTCAGATGTTAGGCAACAAGATCACGTTGTCACAAGCCACAGCACTGAAGCCAAAATTCATCTTTCACTTTGGTATCTGAATATGGCCTTCATCAATTACATTACAACTAGAAGTATTGCAGAGAAGCACTTTAAAAAAGAAATTGGACTGGCTTTAATGAGTCCTGAGGTACTTGTAGAAAGATTGGAGTAATGTGAATACAGAGAACCTGCTGTGTCATTGTTTGAAAGGAAGTGGGTAGCAATTGTGTGAAGAAGCAATATTCATCTTTTACTTTTCCAGTATATTTCAGTGCTGTAAATGGAAAAGGTCTGTTTCTCAGTCAACTATCAAGAACCATGTAATAACTAAAATTACTGAAGTTCTAAGGTTGCAAGTAATGATTTGTGAGCTCAATGCTTTCCAGTTAAAGGGCAGTTAAACACATGGCCAAGTCATTCTTCCTTCTTCCTCCTAATTACTGTGAATGTTTCTTGCTCATCTAAGAATTCTGCTTATTAATTTAGGTCATCTAAGTTGCCGTGACATTTTTTTCTTTCCACAGCTAGCTGTGGTTGAGAGTTTTTCATATGTACTGACATTTGTTACATTGTTTGGCTGCAATTCTTAACCAGGTGGCTGGGGGTGGATGATGTGGCATACCAGTTTAGGATAAATATTCAGGCCTTTGGATTTGAATGGCAAAGCCAAATTTCTGCAGATCGAGCCTCACTTTATATTTTACTAATAATCGCAAAATGTAGTTGCTATCCAAACGTTTCAGCTTTAATGTCCACAGGGACTGTCATCTGTGTGAAGTCATGGACCATACTGGCATCCTAGATGACCACGTATGCATGTAGTGCTCCCGAATGCAGAAACTTAAGCTCCGGGTTTCGGAGCTCGAGCGGTGGCTGGAGCCACTTTGGCACATCCGCGAGGCTGAGAGTTATGTGGATAGCACATGTAGAGGGGTGGTCACACCGCAGCTCAAGGGACTTGAGAACAAAAGGGAATGGGTGACCACCAAGCAGCCAAAACTAAAAAGTCAGGTAGTGCAGGAGTCCCCTGGGGTCCTGCTCACAAATCGGTTGTCCATTTTGGAAACAGATGAGTCATAGAGGTCTACAGCACAGAAAAAGTCCTTCGGCCCATCACACCTGCATTTAAAAACAACCACTTAAGTATTATAATCCTATTTTCCAGCACTCGGTCCTTAGCCTTGTATGCCTTATAATCGCAAGTGCATATCTAAATACTACTTAAATATTCTGAGTGTCTCTGGGTGAAAACGTTTTACCTCACATCCCCTCTAAACATAGAACATAGAACAGTACAGCACAGAACAGGCCCTTCGGCCCTCAATGTTGTGCCGAGCCATGATCACCCTACTCAAACCCACGTATCCACTCTATACCCGTAACCCAACAATCCCCCCTTAACCTTACTTTTTTTTATTAGGACACTACGGGCAATTTAGCATGGCCAATCCACCTAACCCGCACATCTTTGGACTGTGGGAGGAAACCGGAGCACCCGGAGGAAACCCACGCACACAGGGGGAGGACGTGCAGACTCCACACAGACAGTGACCCAGCCGGGAATCGAACCTGGGACCCTGGAGCTGTGAAGCATTTATGCTAACCACCATGCTACCCTGCTGCCCCTTCTGCCTGTTACCTTAAATCTATGCCCCCTGGTCATTGATCCCTCCACCAATGAGAAAAGTTTCTTGCTGTCTATCTATGTCCCTCACAATGTTATATATCACAATCATGTTCCCCCTTAGTCTCCTCTGCTCCAAGGTAAACAACCCCAGTCTCTTCATAGCTACAACTCTCCAGCCCAGGCAGCATCCTGGCAAACCTTCACTGCACTCTCTTCAGTGCAATCACATTCCTCCTATAATGTGGATTCTAGAATTCTAGAGGGTGCTGGTTCCTCCAGGGAGAGCAAACAGAGCCAAGCTTCTGGCACCACAAGCGGCTTGACTGTACAGGAAGGATGGAAGAAGAAAGCTGGAGCGATAGTGATGTGGGATTCGTTAGTTAGGGGAGCAGACAGGCATTTCTGCGGCCGCAGGCGTGATTCCAGGATGGTGTGCTACCAGGATGGCGTGCTACCTCCCTGGTTCCAGGGTCAGGGATGTCACTGAGCATTGAATGAACAAAATAGGTAGAATGAGGCATGAGACCCTGCATCAGGAATTCTCTGCATTACTCCCGATACCACATGCCAGTGAGTTTCAAGGGAGTAAGGCGAGGCTGGATGGCCTCTAATTTAATGCTAGGAGTATCTTAGGTCAAACAGTAAGAAGTCTTACAACACCAGGTTAAAGTCCAACAGGTTTGTTTCAAACACGAGCTTTCGGAGCACGGCTCCTTCTTCAGGTGAATGGAAAGGCTTGTTCCAGAAATGTTTATATAGACACAGTCAGGGATGCCCGGAATGCGAGCACCTGCAGGCAATCAAATCATCAAAGATGCAGAGAGAGAGGTAACTCCAGGTTAAAGAGGTGTGAATTGTCCCAAGCCAGTTCAGTCGGTAGGCCTCTGCAAGTCCAGGCTTGTTGGTGGGGAACACTTCAGCAGTCAAGGACATTCAGCCTCTGATCTCCGGGTCAGCATTCTACAAGGAGGCCTTCAGGAGACGCGACAACGCAAAATTGCTGAGCAAAAACTTATAGCTAAGTTCCGCACGCATGAATGCGGACTCAACCGGGATCTGGGATTCATGTCGCATTACATTCGGCCCCCACCAACAAGCCTGGACTTGCAGAGGCCTACCGACTGAACTGGCTTGGGACAATTCACACCTCTTTAACCTGAGTTACCTCTCTCTCTGCATCTTTGATTCAGGCAGGACACTATTAATTAAGGAGTCTGTTACTGAGGTAAGGAGGGACAATATCTTGGGAAGGATCTTCTAATGAGGCTTTGTGGGTAGAGTTTAGGAATATAAAGGGGGCAGTCACATTGCTGGGAATGTATTATAGACCCCCAAATAGTCAGCGGGCAATAGAGGAGCAGATATGCAGACAATTCACTGAGGTGTGTAAAAACAATAGTAGAGTAATTTGTTTATTCGTTCATGCGTCGCAGGCTGGACCAGCATTTATTGCCCATTCCTGAGGGCTTTTAAGAATCAGCCACATTTCTGTGGATGACAGATTTCCTTCCCTAAAGGACATTAGTGAACCAGTTAGGTTTTCACAACAATCGGCAATGGTTTCATGATCCCCTTTTTCAGACTTTTTAATTCCAGATTTTTATTGAATTCAAATTTCACCATCTGCTATGGTGGGATTCAAAACCATGTCTCCAGAGTTTGACTCTGGATTATTAGTCTAGCGATAATAGCAGCATGCCACTGCCTGCTCATAATTAATTATATTAATTAGAGCAAAGAGGGGGGCATGAAAAAGCACTGGCAGATAACGTTAGGGAAAATTCCCAAAAGTATATCAAGGGGAAGAGGATAAGCAGGGAAAGAGTAGGACCAATTAGGAACCAAGGGGGTAATCTGTGCGTCACACTGGATGACATTGGTAGGGTATTAAACTTCACATCTGTCTTCACCTTAGTGAAGGAGGATGTGGGTGTAGAATTTAGGCAGAGGGACTGTGAAGTTCTTGAGGAATTTGACATAGGGAGTGAGGAGGTACTGGAGTTTTTTTTTTACATAGAATTTACAGTGCAGAAGGAGGCCATTCAGCCCATCGAGTCTGCACCGGCTCTTGTAAAGAGCACCCTATCCAAGGTCAACACCTCCACCCTATCCCCATAACCCAGTAACCCCACCCAACACTAAGGGCAATTTTGGACACTAAGGGCAATTTATCATGGCCAATCCACCTAACCTGCACATCTTTGGACTGTGGGAGGAAACCGGAGCACCCGGAGGAAACCCACGCACACACGGGGAGGATGTGCAGACTCCGCACAGACAGTGCCCGTGCTGCGGAATGACACTGGGGGTGGGGGCAGGGTCTCCTGGGCGGAATGACACTGGGGGGGGGGGGGGGGGCAGGGTGTCTCAGGCGGAATGACACTGGGGGCAGGGTCTCCTGGGCGGAATGACACTGGGGGGGGGGGGGGGGGGCAGGGTCTCCTGGGCGGAATGACACTGGGGGGGCAGGGTGTCTCAGGCGGAATGACACTGGAGGGGGGGGCAGGGTCTCCCAGGCAGAATGACACTGGGGGGGGGGCAGGGTCTCCCAGGTGGAATGACACTTGGGGGGGGTGGGGGGGGGGCAGGGTCTCCCAGGCGGAATGACACTGGTGGGGGGGGTAGGGTCTCCCAGGCGGAATGACACTGGGGGGGGGGGGGGGGGGGGGGGGTAGGGTCTCCTGGGCGGAATGACACTGGGGGGGGGGGCAGGGTGTCTCAGGCGGAATGACACTGGGGGGAGGGCAGGGTCTCCTGGGCGGAATGACACTGGGGGGGGGGGGGGCAGGGTCTCCTGGGCGGAATGACACTGGGGGGGGGGGGAGGTAGGGTCTCCTGGGCGGAATGAAACTGGGGGGGCAGGGTGTCTCAGGCGGAATGACACTGGGGGGGGGGGGGGGTAGGGTCTCCCAGGTGGAATGAATGACACTGGGGAGGGTGGGGGCAGGGTCTCCTGGGCGGATTGACACTGGGGGGGCAGGGTGTCTCAGGCGGAATGACACTGGGGGGGGGGGGGGGGGGGGCAGGGTCTCCCATGTGAAGTGGGGTGCGGGAGGCCCGAGAATGTCCTTATAGGTGAGTTGGGGGTGTCCTGGGGTCTCGTCAGGTTTGAGAGATTGGGGATCCTGCAAGAATTTATGATAAGTGCGGCCTCGGGGGGGGGGGGGGGGGGGGGGGGGGGGGGGGGGATGATATTGGATTCCCCACAAGGGGCTGAAATAGCAACAAAGTGCTGTTAGATAGCTGGGTCGTTCTCACTGCTACAAAGAGATATAACCAACACCCTACAACATGCTGGCAGCAGAGAGATAAAACCCAAAACGTCATTGAAATGCTGGAGGACTGAGAAAAATTCAACAAACCATTTTAACCTAAAAAGAGCTGCCAGAAGCAGATGCAAACAAGAAAACGCTCTAAAGAAGGGCCTGGAAGCTGAACATAAAGATTTACCATTCCTTACTGCAGGAGAAGAGAAGACTTCAGTGAATCTTATTTGGAAGTAAAGATTCAGAGTGCAGAGTCAGCAGAACTTGCCAGCGTGAGGTAAAGAAACATGTCACTAAAACTCAATCCCAAGTCAGAGCCTGAACACTTGGGGCTGGATTCTCTGCAGCCCCACGCCAAAATCGCATTCGGCACGAGGCGGAGAATCCACTTTCATGCTGAAATAGGACCCAGCGCTGGTCTGGCTATTCTCCGGGACCCGAAAATTGGCGTGATCGCGGAGTACGCCGTGTGACTGGGGGCCCATTGACAGAGGCCTGCCCAGCGATACTGCGCTTTTAACCGGCCGAGTTCCCGACGGTGTGGAACTAACTCCCTATTGCCGGCCAGGATGCTGGCGTGCCGGCTGCGGACTTAGTCTGCAGCTGCCCTGGTGGGGGACGGGGGATCGGACACATGCGCAGACTACAGATCAGAAGTGCATATCCGCACCTAAAGCTGCGAGATTTACTCCGGGTCCCTGCTAGCAATGCCCTGCAGGGCATTGAATTAGTTCATCTTTTTTACAGGAATATAGTCCCATTTTTGGAGAATCCAGCCCTTGGTGTCTGAGCCTGTCCAAAAAAAGAGAATTAATTAAATATTTTGCGTATATACATGGCTGTTCAGCTCACTAAAAAATCAAACAGAAGCTCAAATTTAATGGACTGGTAATTCAAACAAAACTAAAACGCTGAACAAGAGAAGTCCACAGACAGCTATTGTTAACCACAAGAGATGCTGGAACCTAGTAGCAGCCATCCATGGCTGTCAACGGAAAGCAGAGGTGATTATACCACTGAATCTTCTCGCCACAAGAATGCTGTTCCTCAGCCACAAAGGACATTGACCCACATGACGACAGACAAAGCGAAAGAAGCAACATGATGAAGAACACAATGGTTGTCCACCACCCCCCACAAGAGTAGAAGCAACCACCGATCAGTCCAACAGCCGAAAAGGGCAAGCGCATGAAAGGATGGAAGAAGAGAATGAAAATGTACTCAGATGCCAGCTCAACTTCCAGAACAACAGGCAGAACCAGGAGAAGCAGGGCCTAGCACTCGTCTGACTGGAAGAGTAAACAAGGTTTGGAAGGCTTATGAGGCCTCCAGATTGCCTGAACCTTTTAAATTCAAGGACCTGAGGGGGGAGGATGGGGCAATGTAGTCATAGCAATGTCAGACATGTAGTAAACTACTATAACTCCAAATACTTTCGATAAAGACTTGGGGGAGGTGTATTATCAGGGCAATTTAGCATGGCCAGTCCACCTAACCTGCACATCTTTGGACAGTGGGAGGAAACCGGAGCACCCGGAGGAAACCCACACAGACACGGGGAGAACGTGCAGACTCCGCACAGACAGTGACCCAAGCCGGGAATCGAACCTGGGACCCTGGAGCTATGAAGCAATTGTGCTAACCACTATTTTACCGTGCTGCCCTAATTGGGCGCAGGAGACCGGCACCAAGATTCGGGGATGCAGACCTGGGGAGGCTCCGAGACGCAGTGGAGGCCCCGAGACACAGTGGAGGCCAGGAGAGATGTTCTGTTTCCCCGAGGATCCCAGAGAATCAGCCACAGGGCAGCCAGTGCTGCTAGGGATGAGGTGGCGGTGGCTGTAAGCTCCAGGAGTGTGACCAGGAAGACTGGCCTCCAGTGCCAGAAAAAGGCCAACAACCCATACCAGGCAGCACGAGTGAGTAGACACCAACCCACCGCCCCAGACCCCCAAGCGAGCATCCATCCCCCCCAACTCTCCATGCGACCCCAACTTTCCTTCCACCCCCTCCCTTCAACCAGCCCCAATCCTTCCCTCACAACCTCCCCGCCACCATTCCCTGCCCCCCATACACACACACACACACCACTATGAACCATGCATGTGGCTAACGATGCCCTCTCTATGTCTCCTCAGGAAAAGTTCCACCACAATCGCCGGGAGATCGCCGGGACTAGTGGTGAGGTGCCAGACTTAAGAATCCTCACCTCTTTCAAGGAGCGGGCCCGAGAGGTGACTGGGGTGGCCGAGGACAGGGCGGTCACCCACACGAAGTTTGGTGGAGGCTGCAGAGGTGAGGAACCACCGAGCTCAACCCGGAGGACCTGTCAAATGTCAGCTGTTATTGCCTTACTGACTGACCCATCCCTCCCACTGCCCACATGACCATTCGCCCGCAGGCCCTCCAGCTAACGGCTCTGGCCCATCCCGGGTGACTCCCTCTCCAGCCTCCCAGGAGACCACCTCAGGGGGGAGCTCCGAGGAAGACACGATCAAGGAGTCATAAGTGTCATCCCCACTCTCCACCAGCGCAGATACACGCACCTCGATATGACATGTTAGTGGACAGTCTTCTGGGGCACAATCTGGTGAGCACCACACATCTGATGATGCACATCAGTGGGGGCCTGAACCCCCCCAGGCGAGACAGCAGTCAGAGGTCTGCTGGATCCCAGGACTTAATGCTGAGCCTGTGAAAGAGGTCATCCCGGAGCTGGTGGAGACATTAGGGAGCGGTCAGGACATTCAGAGGGAGATGTTAGCGACACTCCAGCAGATCCGTAGCCGATTGGAGGAGTCCAGGGCTCTTTGACTGTAGGTAAAGATGGCCCCTCACCCCCTCGGCTCCCCGCAGAAGCCCTTCCACCAGGTTCACGTTTTTCAAAAGGAGTACAAATCGGCACCAGCGTGACCACTTGCTGACGAATGACAAACAAGAGGCTGTTGGATATGGGGTGGCTTTCTGGAAATAGGGCCTATGGAGCGAGAACGCAATAAGGCCAAAGAATCGCGCCTTACATCTTTCTGGGCTGAGATACCGAACAGCTACGTATTCATCCTCGCAAGATCCTCAAAATCAGTGGCAAGAAAGGTGATTGAACAACAGCATCCTCTCCCAAGCCAATTTGTCCAACATTAAGGCACTAATTGCTCAAAACCGCTCCACTGGGCAGAACATGTTGTTCGTATGCCTGACAACAGACACCAGAAACAATTTCCCTACTCTGAATTTAGTCATGGCATAAGACTCCCAGGAAGTCGGTGAAATGCCTTAGCGATGTCCCTAAAGCAACACTGAAGAGGTCAGACATATCCATTGATTCATGGGAGAACAAGGCTTGTGACCAAACAAAATAGAGTGGCTCATTTGGGAAGGCAGCAGACACATCAAGAGACTTCTTCAGGAACGTGCAGGGTTGAAGTCCAGGAGCACACAAACCTCCAAACAACCCATCTACCCAACCTTCCAATCATCACCTACCCTATATGTGGCAGAGTCTGAAGATCATGTGTAAGCCATCGCAGAACCCATCGAACTAGAGTTGAAGCAAGTTATCCTCAGTCCGAAAGCAATGTCTAAGAAGATGATTCATCCTCTACCACTTATCTCTGTCCAAATCGAAGAGTTCGGTGTGGTTGGTACAGATCAACTTGTCTCCAGCATTCTCTTGTAAATAATGATGTAAGAAAGCGTCTGCTTGCCATAGCTTCTAGATAGCTATGCATATTTTCATAGTTATGATCAACAGATGGTGGGGCTCCTCATCCAGATAATGTACGTATTCCATCTGGCAATTCCCAGCTGTACAATCATTCTATGATTCTACAGTAACCAGTTTTAAATGATCACAACACAGGCCAGACAAACAGATTTCCATGAAAAATGTTCACAAATCTTATGATTTGAAATAAAACAGATCTTCGGTCCTGTCATGACTTGATTGCATACAATGAACAGGCCGGGGAAATTTAACACTGAGCCTGCATGCCACTGTACTCACATAAGCCATAAGATATAGGAGCAGAATTAGGCCATTCGGCACATCGGATCTGGTCTGCCAATCGGTCATGTCTGATCTGTTTCCTATCCCCATTCTCCTGCCTTCTCATAACTTCTGATCCCCATACTAATCAAGAACCTATCTATCTCTGTCTTAAAGATACTCAGTGACTTGGCCCACACAACCTTCTGTGGCAATGAGTTCCACAGATTCACCACCCTCTGCCTGAAGAAATTCCTCCTCATCTCAATACTACCTGTCCTTTACAAATCTTTTCATCATCTGCAAACTTAGCAACAATGCCCTCAGTTCCTTCATCCAGATCAATGATGTATATTGTGAATAATTGTGGTCACAACACAGATCCCTGTGGAACACCACCAGTCATTGGCTGCCATCCTGAAAAAGACCCCTTTATCCCTAATCTCTGCCTTCTGCCAGTCAGCCAATCCTCTATCCATGTCAGTACCTTGCCCCAAACACTATGGGCTCAAACCTTGTTCGGCGACTTCCTGTATGGCACCTTGTCAAAGGCCTTCTAGAAATCCAAATTGATGACGTCCTTTGTCTAACTTCCTCTTTACCTCCACAAAGAATTCTGACAGATTTTTCAGACATGACCTCCCCTTGACGAAGCCGTGTTGACTCAGCCCATTTTATCATGCACATCCAAGTATTCCGCAATCTCATCCTTAATAATAAATATTACCAATGACTGAAGTCAGGCTAACCGGTCTATAATTTCTCATCTTCTGCCTCCCTCCCTCCTTAAAAAGGGGTTTTACATAAGCCATTTTCCAGTCCTCTCGGACCTTCCCTGCCTCCAGTGATTCCTGAAAGATCGCCACCAATGCCTCCACAATCTCCTCAGCTATCTCCTTCAGAACCCTGGGGTATAGACCATCTGGTTCGGGTGATTTAGCCACCTTCAGACCTTTCAGCGCTACGTTGAGTCATAGCACAAGCATGTTGACTCTGAGCAGTTTGAACATGTCATAGTCAGAGTTTTACAGCACGAGAGAGGCCCTTTGGCCCATTCCATCACATGTACGACAGGATGGTGCAGTGGGGGAGATTCCACTGGCAAAGTGGAACTCTGCTGCCATGGGTTGTCTGGTGGTCAGCCTATTAATATTTGAGAGTAGATAAGATCTGCAAGTTAGAAGTCGTTAATAAGGTAAAAGTACCTCAAAGTGTTTTCAATGAATGAGTGCAGATATCTTTGAACACAGAAACACGGCTAGAAAACTATTGTACTAAGTGAAATGATAAGTAAGCTTCTCTCAGTAATCGTTCCTCTTTAATTCAAACACATAGTGTGTTATCAAAACTATTTACTTTGTGACCTTTGTTTTATTTAATATTTACTTTCGCTGCTGATATTAAAAAGCTTATGCTTTAATTTTTCTTCCATTACTGTTCTGGAACTGGTAAGAAGTCTTACAACACCAGATTAAAGACAACTGGTTTGTTTCAAATCACTAGCTTTCGGAGCACTGCTTCTTCCTCAGGTGAACACATAAAATTTGTCAGGTGCCCATCCCACCACCTTCCCGCCCTCCTTGAGCTCTATCCCATTATCCGGGGAGACAGGCAGGTGCTGAAATTGGCAGCCTGCCATATTTAAATAAATAATCAAGGGTCAGTTTGTTGACAAGAAAATTGACCCCAGTAATATGTTGCCTAACCCATAATACAGTTGATGTGGCAGTCGGATGGGAGTATACAGGCCGCTTTTTTAAAAAGCCGTTTCGAAGTGTGGAAGGAAGAGAAAAGGTAATAATAATCTTTATTAGTGTCACAAGTAATAATAATAATAATCTTTATTAGTGTCACAAGTAGGCTGACATTAACACTGCAATGAAGTTACTGTGAAAATCCCCTAGTCGCCGCACTCCACGCCTGTTCGGGTACACCGAGGGAGAATTCAAAATGTCCAATTCTCCTAACAAGCACGTCTTTCGGGACTTGTGGGAGGAAACTGGAGCACCCGGAGGGAACCCACACAAAAACAGGGAGAACGTTCAGACTCCACACAGATATTAACTCATGGCCGGGATCGAACCCAGGTCCCTGGCGCTGTGAAGCAACAGTGCTAACCACTATGCTACGTTGCCGCCCATACTGTTAGGTGGGGATACGGGGATATGGCCAGGTGCTCTTTTGGAGGGTCGGTGTACTCGATGGGCCGAACGGCCTCCTTCTACACTGTAATAATTATAATTTTATCTTCGGGGGGTACTCTTTGCACATCGTAGGGCAGCCACCCTAAGTTTGTATCTTTAATAAGGACACAGGGAGTCCACACTGAGTAGAATAGGAAACAAAGTTTATTTAAAAGAACATTATCTTCCTCTGGTTGGTGCCTTACTGGCTGACCTTTTATACAGTGATTAACAAGATACCCCTTAGTGGGAGAGCTCATACTCCAGAAGGAGCACAGGAAAGACAAGCATTCTCGCCCTGTAGGTGCCATGCAGGATATTGCAGTATCCCTGCTTGCCTCCTGCCCACCTGCTTTCTAAAACATGTCACTCCCAAACCGCACCCTCCCGCCTGATTCCCCAACTCCGCTTTCTCTGGGATCCATGGGTCTTCTGTGACCTGCTTGCAGTCCTGGCGGTGCCACTAATGGGCTTGTTGCACTGCCGTGAGTGATGGCGTTGCCAACAGCTCCTGAGTGTGGAACTTCCTCCCCAGTGAGGGGTGGTACTCTCACTCTGCCCAAATTTAGTACGCCCACAGCATCCCACCTGACTGCAGGCTAGGCTGGCGTGAAGCGATACAGCTCCATGTTGACTTTGCTTATGGTAGCGGCAGCTATCCATCTGCCCCCACTCCCTCCCCACTCTGTAATATCCTACCTTTGGTTATAGTTCCCTTTGCAGATCTGTCTGCCTCATTCTTTCACCCTAGCGACGTCCTTGGGCAACTGAGCTGAAGATGGAATATTTACAGTGCATTTATACACAGTGCCAAACATAGCCCTTGTCTCACGCGATAGTCCATTTGGGATAATATCAACAACGGTCATGTTGACATGATTGCCCTGGCTTATTAAAAACCTTTGCTGCTGCCCCAGCTCAGTGCAGCACTCAGGCTGAACGGCTTGATATCAGGCTCCACAGTACATTTATCAATTTGACATTGAAACCTGCACCTTTCAAAAAATGTGGTTGAAGAGAAAGTACGATTTTAAGTGCATTATTCCAGTGATTTGGGGTGTATGCTTTTGATGTACACAAATTAAACGAGCAGCAGTTTCCTTTAGTCAATCTTTGTCTTCCATGATTATTCTGTTCTCAGAATATTAGGAAAATAGAAAAGCAATAGTAATAGGAGACTCAATGGTTAGGGGAATGTATATGAGATTCTGTGGTCGCGAAAGAGACTCCCGGAAGGTATGTTGCCTCCCGGGTGCCAGGGCCAGCGATGTCTCAGATCGAGTCTACAGGATTCTTAAAGGGGAGGGTGAGTAACCAGAAGTGGGCACCAACGACATAGCTAAGAAAAGAGATGAGGATCTAAAAAGTGATTTTAGGGAGTTAGGTTGGAAGCTAAAGAGCAGGATAAGCAGAGTAGTGATCTCAGGATTGCTACCGGTGCCACGTGCAAGTGAGGCAAGGAACAGAGAGTGAGTGCAGCTGAACACATGGCTACAGGGCTGGTGCAGAAGAGAAGGCTTCAGATATTAGGATATCTTCTGGGGAAGGTGGGACCAGTACATGAAGGGCGGATTGCACCTAAACTGGAGGGGCACCAATATCCTGGGTGGGAGGCTTGCTAGAGCTCTTCGAGAGGGATTAAACTAGTTTGGCAGGGGGATGGGAACCAGGGACGGGATTCTCCCGCACGGCGCGATGGCCCGACGCCGGCTCGAAGAGCGGCGCGAACCGCTCCGGCGTCAGATCACTCGGACGTTGCGGAATCCTCCGCACATCCGGGGGCTAAGCTGGTGTCGGAGAAGTTGGTGCCACGCCAACCGGCGCCGAAGGGCCTGTGTGAGTTGGCGCATGTGCAGAATCGCCGGCGTGTTCTGGCGCATGCGCAGACCGGCGTTGTGTTTCCTGAGCATGCGCAGGGTCATTCTTCTCGGCGCAGGCCATGGCGCAGCCCTACAGAGGCCGGCATGGAGGAAAAGAGTGCCCCCACGGCACAGGCCCGCCCGCAGATCGGTGGGCCCCGATCACAGGCCAGGTCACAGTGGGGTCCCCCCGTGCCCCTCCCCCCCGCTAGCCAGCCGACAAGCCAGGTCTCACCGTGATGGACCGTGTCCATTTCACACCAGCGAGACGAGCTGAAAACGGGCAGTGCTCAGCCCATCGGGGCCCAGAGAATTGCCGAGGGGGCCGCTGCCAACGGCTCCCGACCGGCGTGGCGCGATCCCCGCCCGAAAACCGGCGCCGGAGGATTTGGCAGCAGGAGCGGTGGGGCGGGATTCACGCCGCACCCCCGGCGATTCTCCAACCCGACGGGGGGCCGGAGAATCCCTGCCCAGACTATGGATCAGAGGATAGGGTAGCTGTTGAACAGGCAGAAATAGCATGCAGCAAGTCTGTGAGGAAGGATAGACAGTTGATAGGGCAAAGTTGCACTCAGTGGAATGGGTTAAAGTGTGTCTGTTTCAATGCAAAGAGTCTCAGGAATAAGGGAGATGAACGTAGAGCTTGGATCAGTACTTGGAACTACGATGTTGTGGCCATTACGGAAACATGGATTTCACAGGGGTAGGAATGGTTGTTAGATGTTTCGGGGTTTAGATGTTTTCAGAAGAATAGGGAGGGAGGTAAAAGAGGAGAGGGTGTGGCACTTTTAATTAGGGATATCACCACAGCTGCAGAAAAGGAGGTAGTTGAGGAGGTTTGTCTACTGAGACAGTATGGGTGGAAGTCAGAAACAAGAAAAGAGCAGTCACTTTATTGGGAGTTTTGTATAGCAATAGCAGCAGAGAGATAGAGGGACAGATTGGGCGGCAGATCTTGAAAAAGTGCAGAAGTAATAGAGTTGTTGTCATGGGCGACTTCAACTTCCCTCATATTGACTGGAACCTCCTTCGTGCAAATGGTTTGGATGGAGCAGATTTTGTCAGATGTGTACAGGAAGGATTCCTGACTCAATATGTAGATAGGCCGACTTGGGTGGAGGCCATGTTGGACTTGGTGCTCGGCAACGATTCAGGCCAGGTGTCAGATGTCTCGGTGGGAGAGCATTTCGGTGATAGTGACCACAACTCCTTGACCTTTACCATAGTCATGGAGAGGGATAGGAACACACAGTATGGGAAGGTATTTAATTGGGGGAGCGGAAATTATACTGCCATTAGACAGGAGCTGAGGAGCATAAAGTGGGAACAATTGTTCTTGGGGAAATGCACAACAGTAATGTGGGGATTGTTTAAGGAGCACTTGCTGCGAGTGCTGAATAGTTTTATGCCACTGAGACGAGGAAGGAATGGTAAGGTGAAGGAGCCTTGGATGACAAGAGATGTGGAGCTTCTAGTCAAGAGGAAGAAGGAAGCTTACAGAAGGTTGAGGAAGCAAGGATCTGACTCGGCTCTAGAGGGTTACAAGGTGGCCAGGAAGGAACTCAAAAATGGACTGAGGAGAGCTAGAAGGGGGCATGAAAAAGTCCTGGTGGGAAGGATTAGGGAAAACCCCAAAGCGTTCTACACTTATGTGAGAAATAAGAGGATGATCAGAATGAGAGTAGGGCCGATCAGGGCTAGTGGAGGGAACTTGTGCCTAAGTCTGAGGAGATGGGGGAGGCCCTAAATGAATACTTGGCGACAGTATTCACGAGAGAGAGGGACCTTGTTGCTCATGAGAATAGTGTGAACCAGGTTAATAGACTCAAACAGGTTGACATTAAGAAGGAGGGTGTGCTGGAAATTTTGAAAAGCATCAGGATAGATAAGTCCCCTGGGCCTGACGGGATATACCCAAGGTTACTACGGGAAGCGAGGGAGGAGATTGCTGCGCCGTTGACGATGATCTTTGTGTCCTCACTCCACTGGAGTTGTACCGGATGATTGGAGAGAGGCGAATGTTGTTCCCCTGTTCAAGAAAAGGAATAGGGAAATCCCTGGGAATTACAGACCCATCAGTCTTACGTCTGTGGTGAGCAAAATATTGGAAAGGACTCTGAGAGATAGGATTTATGATTATTTAGAAAAACATAGTTTGATTAAAGATAGTCAGCGAGGCTTTGTGACTCACAAGCCTCATTGAATTCTTTCGAGGATGTGACGAGACACATTGATGAAGGTCAGGCAGTGGATGTAGTGTATATGGATTTCAGTAAGGCATTTGATAAGGTTCCCCATGGTAGGCTCATTCAGAAAGTTAGGGGGTATGGTGACAGGGAAATTTGGCTGTCTGGATGCAGAATCGGCTGGCCAAAAGAAGACAGCGAGTGGTAGTGGATGGAAAGTATTCCGCCTGGAGGTCGGTGACCAGTGGTGTCCCGCAAGGATCTGTTCTGGGACCTCTGCTCTTTGTGGTTTTTATAAATGACTTGGATGAGGACATGGAAGGGTGGACTAGTAAGTTTGCCGATGACACGAAGGTTGGAGGAGTTGTAGATAGTGTTGAGGGTTGTTGCAGGTTACAACAGGACATTGACAGGATGCAGAGTTGGGCTGAGAAGTGGCAGGTGGAGTTCAACACAGATAAATGTGAAGTGATTCATTTTGGAAGGTCGAATTTCAATGCTGAATACATGGTTAAATGCAGAATTCTTGGAAGTGTGGAGTAACAGAGGGATCTTGGGGTTCACGTACATAGATCCCTCAAAGTTGCCACCCAGGTTGATAGGGTTGTTCAGAAGGTGTATGGTGCGTTGGCTTTCATTAACAGGGAGATTGAGTTTAAGAACCGCAAGGTTTTGCTGCAGCTTTATAAAACCCTAGTTAGACCACACTTGGAATATTGGGCGAAATTCTCCCAAAACGGGAGAAATCGTAAAACTGCCGTAAAACCCGGGCGGGTTTTACGGCAGCGCGCCCCTTCCCAACAGGGGACCGATTCTGGTCCCCCGTCGGGGCTAGCAGCCCGACGTCGGAGGCTCCGACAAGTCGGGCTTAACGAAAATCGTTAAGCCCGCTTGCCGGAGTTAGCGCCGGCTGACGCGTCATATGACGTCAGCCGCGCATGCGCCGGTGGGAAGACTCCACCCGCGCATGCGCGGGTGACGTCATCGCGTTTTTGCGCGAAACCCGCGCATGCGCGGGCCGGGTTGCCCCTCAGCCGCTCCGTGTATTGATACTGCGGGGCGGCGGAAGGACAAATAGTGCGCGGGCATCGGGCCCGCTGCCCGCGATCGGTGCCCACCGATCGCGGGCCCATGGCACCCTTGGCACGGCCGTGGTACTGCCGTGCCAATCGGTGCCATGGTTATTTTTTGCGAGTTTGTCACGACGTTTTTACGAACGGCAGGACCAGGTGTGTTTGCCGTTCGTAAAAAGGTCGTAAAGGGCTGGGACTTCGGCCCTTCTAACAGCTGAGAATCGCTGCCGGCCGTAAAAAAACGGCGGCAGCGATTCTTGTCGGGATTTCGGCGGGGGTGGGGGAGAATAGCGGGAGGGCCCTCCCGCTATTCTCCCACCCGTCGTGGGGGGGGGGAGAATTTCGCCCATTGTGTCCAGTTCTGGTCGCCTCATTACAGAAAGGATGTGGATGCTTTGGAGAGAGTACAGAGGAGATTTACCAGGATACTGCCTGGACTGGAGGGCATGTCTTATGAAGAAAGATTGAGAGAGCTCGGGCTTTTCTCACTGGAGCGAATAAGGCAGAGAGGTGACTTGATAGAGGTGTACAAGGTGATGCGAGGCATGGATAGAGTGGATAGCCAGAGACTGTTCCCCAGGGTGGAAATAGCTGTCACGAGGGGACACAATTTTAAGGTGATGTAGGAAGGTATAGGGGAGATGTCAGAGGTAGGTTCTTTACACTGAGAGTGATGGGTGTGTGGAATGCACTGTCAGCAGAGGTGGTGGAGTCAGAGTCATTAGGGACATTTAAGCAACTCTTAGACAGGCACATGGACAGCAGTAAATTGAAGGGGTGTAGGTTAGGTTGATCTTAGATGAGGATAAATGGTCGGCACAACATCGTGGGCTGAAGGGCCTGTAACGTGCTGTACTGTTCTATGTTATATGAATATGTTTGTTATCTTCCCATTATACTTAAATGTCCATGTGTATGATCCCCGTGGAGATCAAGAACCAAAATTACCAAATGACCCCAAATGAAGAAACCCAAGAACAAGACTTCACTTTTTGTAACTTTTACATTAACAGTTAAACCAAAATAAACAGAAATTAACAGGCAGATTATTTTCTGCAGAAACTATGAATTACACCTGCCAATAAAACAAAATAAGGTCTCACTGACTTACTAACCCCCTTATCACACATGGCACTGCATGCCATAGTGGCACAGTGGTTAGCATTGCTGCCTCATAGCACTGGGTACCTGGGTTCAATTCCAATCTTGGGCAACTGTATGGAGTTTGCACTTTCTACCCGTGTCTGCGTAGATTTCCTCCTGGGGCTCCCGTTTACTCCTAAATTCCAAAGATGTGCAGGATAGGTAGAATGGCCATGATAAAATTGCCCCTCAGTGTCCAGGGATGTACAGATTAGGTGGGGTTATGGGGATAGGGTGGGGAAATGGGCCTAGATAGGGTGCTGTTCATTTTCCCGTGTCTGCATGGGTCTCACCCCCACAAACCCAAAGATGTGCAGGGTAGGTAGATTGGCCATGGTTAAATTGCCCCATAATTGGAAACGTATTGGGTACTTTAATGGCCAAATGACCTCCTTCTGCACTGTAGAGATTCTAAGAAACCACAAAGTCCTTTTTAACTATGTTTTTCTCAGGTAGAATTCAACTCCTTTACTTCCATTTGGTCACCAAGTTGCCGACAAACCAGTTTTACTCCACCTGTGTTGCACAGATACGGTCGTCACCAAAAGGCACGCTTCTGCAAATCTTCCTTAGCTTGGCTCACAATGGTCCTGATGGCATAGATTCCCCAGAGATTCAATAATAGCCTGGTATACTGCATGGCTGACTCTGGTAAAATGGCTGAAACAGTGGCAGTAACTTTATTTCTCTGTCCCTGCTGCCAAACCCAGGGCGGGATTCTCCGACCGCCCACCGGGTCGGAGAATCGCCCGGGGCCGGCGTCAACCCCGCCCCGCCATGTCCTGAATTCTCCGCCACCAGAGATTCGGCGGGGGCGGGAATTGCGCCGCACCGGTCAGCCGGCCTCCCGCGGCGATTCTCCGGCCCGCGATGGGCTGAAGTCCCGCCGCTGTCAAGCCTCTCCCGCCGGCAGGATTGGCGGCGCGAGCGGGCGCCGGGGTTCTGGGGGGGGGGGCGGCGCGGGGCGATCTGACCCAGGGGGCTGCCCCCATGGTGGCCTGGCCCGCGATCGGGGCCCACCAATCGGTGGGTGGGCCTGTGCCGTGGGGGCATTCTTTTTCTTCCGCCTTCGCCATGGTCTTCAACATGGCGGAGGCGAAGAGACCCCCTCCCCTGCGCATGCACCAGGATGACATCAGCAGCCGCTGACGCTCCGGCGTATGCGCGGACTTACGCCGGCCGGTGAAGTCCTTGTGGCCCCGGCTGACGTGGCGCCAAAAGCCGTTCACGCCAGCCTGCAGAACCTCCCGCGCTGGCCTAGCCCCTCAATGTGAGGGCTTGGCCCCTAAAGGTGCAGAGACTTCGCACCTTTGGGGCGGCCCGACGCCGGAGTGGTTTATGCCACTCCAACACGCTGGGACCCCCCGCCCCGTCGGGTAAGGGAGAATCCCAGCCCCAGTCTTCAGGTTTTTATTTCCAGCTGCCACACAATTCCCCAACAAACTGACCACCTGAAGCTTTGATTTCTCTTTCAGTCAGTCTGTCTCAAAAAATACTGGCTTTGAAAGCAAAGTTATTGCAGACAATAACTTGTACACAATTATGCCCTTTGTCTTAAAAACAGCAGATTTCATGATGACAGAAAGACATGACCTTAGTTAAAGTCTCACTTGAAGAATCTCACATGACAATGACAATGCAGCTCCATCTAATTTAATCTGAAGAAAAATGGGGTAACTTGAATTGAGAAAACTGCAGAGGTATCAATTTAGGGATATGCTGAAAAAGACTTTCATCTAATTGAAGGATTGACGCAGATTGGAAACCTACTTAAATATGTGAGATAGGTTTATTTTTAGGATTGACCCACATCAAATTAGGTCACATTTTAAAACTAAATCTGGTCTGAAATCAATGATGACCTAAATTCCTCCTTTTGTTTTAGTTGCTGAGTGTAGTCAGAAAAACTGAAAGATGACAAAACACAAACATGACTTTGAAATAAGGTCACAAACTCAAGAATACTGTAGTTTGAAATCCTTCAGTAAAGCAGTTAAAAAGGAAACCAACAACCTCCATTGCATTTGCACAGGCATGAACAAGTCTTTTACATTTTTCCAAATAAAACTTAAAGAAAACTGGGAGGGAAATTTGCTACGACTCTTCGGGGGGGGGGTTTAAACTAATTTGTCAGGGGGCTGGGAAAACGAGCTGTAGTCCAGATGCCAGTGTTGAGAGTAGTGAGGTACTGAGGAGGGTATCAAGGTCGCAGGAGTGTACCGGCAGACAGAAAGGTGGGTTGAAGTGTGTCTACTTCAATGCAAGGAGCATCCGGAATAAGGTAGGTGAACTTGGAGCGTGGATTGGTACTTGGGACTACGATGTTGTGGCCATTACGGAGACATGGTTAGAACAGGGACAGGAATAGTTGTTGAAAGTTCCGGGGTATAGATGTTTCAGTAAGAGTAGGGAAGGTGGTAAAAGAGGTGGAGGAGTAGCATTGTTAATCAAGGATAGTTTAACGGCTGCAGAAAGGCAGTTCGAGGTGGATCTGCCTACTGAGGTAATATGGGCCGAAGTTAGAAATAGGAAAGGAGCGGTCACATTGTTAGGAGTGTTCTATTGGCCCCCAAATAGTAATAGAGATGTGGAGGAAGAAATTGCAAAACAGATTATGGATAGGTGTGGAGGTCTCAGGGTAGTTGTCATGGGTCACTTTAACTTTCCAAATATTGATTGGAACCTCTATCGGTCAAACAGTTCGGATGGGGCAGTTTTTGTACAGTGTGTGCAGGAGGGTTTCCTGACACAATATGTGGATAGGCTGACAAGAGGGGGGGCCACATTGGATTTGGTACTGGGTAATGAACCGGGCCAAGTGTTAGATTTGTTTGTGGGAGAGCACTTTGGAGATAGTGACCACAATTCGGTGTCTTTCACTATTGCAATGGAGAGGGATAGGGCCATACGGCAGGGAAAGGTTTATTATTGGGGGAGGGGTAATTATGATGCGATTAGGCAAGAATTAGGGAGCATAAGATGGGAACAGAAACTGTCTGGGAAAGGCACAAATGAAAAGTGGAGCTTGTTCAAGGAACAAATACTGTGTGTCCTTGATAGTTATGTCCCTGTCAGGCAGGAAGGAAATGGCCGTGTGAGGGAACCATGGTTCACAAAAGAGGTTGAATGTCTTGTCAAGAGGAAAAAGGAAGAGTATGTAAGGATGAGAAAACAAGGTTCAGTTGGGTCGCTTGAGGGTTACAAGGTAGCAAGGAATGAGCTAAAAAACAGGGCTTAGGAGAGCTAGGAAGCGGCATGAAAAGTCCTTGGTGAGTCGGATCAAGGAAAACTCCAAGGCGTTTTACTCTTGTGTGAGAAATAAACGAATGACCAGGGTGAGGGTAGGGCCAGTCAAGGACAGTAGTGAGAACTTCTGCATGGAGTCAGAAGAAATAGGAGAGGCATTGAATGAATACTTTTCTTCAGTGTTCACCAAGGAGAGTAGCCATGTTTTTGAGGATGAGAGGCAGGCGGGTAGGCTGGAGGAGGTCGATGCTCTGAGGAAGGATGTATTAGCAATTTTGAAAAACTGAGGGTCGACAAGTCCTCTGGGCCAGATGGGATATATCCAAGGATTCTTTGGGAGGCAAGGGATGAGATTACAGAGCCATTGGCTTTGATCTTTGGGTCCTCATTGTCCACGGGGATAGTGCCAGAGGACTGGAGAGTGACAAATATTGTTCCTCTGTGCAAGAAAGGGAATAGGAATGACCCTGGTAATTATAGGCCAATTAGTCTTACTTCGGTGGTCGGTAAGTTAATGGAAAAGGTCCTGAAGGATAGGATTTATGAGCATTTGGCAAGATGCAGCTTAATCCGGGATAGTCAACACGGATTCGTGAAGGGTAAGTCTTTCCTCACAAATTTGATTGAATTCTTTGAGGAGGTAACTAAATGTGTAGATGAAGGTAGAGCAGTTGATGTCGTATACATGGATTTTAGTCAGGCGTTTGATAATGTTCCCCATGGTCAGCTCATGAAGAAAGTAAGGAGGTGTGGGATAGAGGGAAATGTGGCCAATTGGATAAATAACTGGCTATCACATAGCAGACAGAGGATGGTGGTGAATGGAAAATTTTCAGACTGGAGACCAGTTACCAGCGATGTACCACAGGGATCAGTGCTGGGTCCTCTGCTATTCGTGATTTTTATCAATGACTTGGAGGAGGGGGCTGAAGGGTGGGTCAGTAAATTTGCTGATGATACCAAGATTGGTGGAGTAGTAGATGAGGTGGAGGGCTGTTGTAGGCTGCAAAGAGACATTGATAGGATGCAGAGCTGGGCCAAAAAATGGCAGATGGAGTTGAACCATTTTGGTCGAAAAATTTTTAATGCGGATTACAGGGTCAACATCAGGGTAGTGAGGAATGTAGAGGAACAGAGAGATCTTGGGGTTCATGTCCACAGATACAGCAGTCCAGGCAAAAACAGAAAAACAACTGCTTTTTTGCTCACCTGTCCCACCTGCTGTCTTAGAGATGTAGAAAACAGCAGCTGTTACTTCATGGCAAGCCAAAACCACATCACAAGGCTTTAAACCCTTTATATTCTTTCTGCAACGCTTCTATTCACTTTCAAAGGGAAGAAAATAACTTCCGGACAGCCAGGTGTCTGGATTGTTTCTTTTCATTTCCCTTCACGCTTGAATGCATCTCAAGTACCCTGCTTTGAGCCTAAGCATATAGCTTATAAGCATATAGCTATGATTGACAGCTCCTGACCACAGCAACTGCAGTTAAGTGCTTTCTGCTAAGAAAAGGGGAAATAAAACCATTAACCCCTGGAAGCTGTTGGGAGTCTCTGGTGGGGAGGTCTGATGGGAGTCTCTGGTGCTGGGGGAGAGGTCTGATGAGGGTCTCTGGTAGGAGAGGTCTGATGGGGGTCTTTGGAAGGGAGGTCTCATAGGGGAATTGTAGGGGATGGGTCAGTTCATTCTCATGTGGGGGGGGTGACCCAGCAGTTCCCGTGGTGGAAGGGGGAGGATGCCCTGACTTGTCAGTGGGGGGGGGGGTGCAAAATGTGCATTGTGGGGTGGCTGGGGAATAGGGGACCAGCGGCCAGACCTCGCAATCAGGCCATCCGTTCAGAATGATGGCCCAGTAACGTCATTTGGAACAAGATCCCTTGCACTCCCCACCATGCATAAATTTGCAAGGCAAAGGAGAGGGAATCACTCTGGGCACCACTCCTAGCACAAACCAGAAGCGATTAGGTTTCGGCAGTAGAACATAGTTTCCCCAGACAAAGAATCCAGCCTTATAGATCTTTTTTTCGGATTAAATAGGTAACTGTGCCTCGGCCTAAATACCAAAGTCCTTTATTTCTATTTTTTTCCTGTTGACTTTGTAATGGTTATGCTTTGTCCAGTGAAAAATGTTTTACTTAACTCAGCAGCACTACACATATTCTGTTTTCACGTAATGCTGGATTGACCTTGCTCCTGGTGAAATGGAAATGTTGTAAATTCTTTATTTTTTCCGACATACAATTCAACATTTTTATTTGAAGCAAAATAGAAAGCTTTTAATTAAACTGCTTTATTTGAACCCAAAGCAAAATAGCCAAAATAAGCACTGGAAAGTCCTGGCAAACCACTTAATCGTGATATTCGCTCACGAGCGGCGGTAGGAATTAAACTGAGGTACGATCTGGGGAAACAGGAAGAGAAGGAAACTGATACTGGGTGCCACAATAAAATTAAGCTTTTGCCACAGTCTGTGATGATGGCAAGTAAGGTACCAAAATAACTTGTTTATCCAGGCAACAAAGTTTTTTTTTGGTTACAAAGCTTGATTTCCGATAGTATAAATGTGTTGGTTGGTCTTTAGAAAAAGAACATACATTTCAAACCTGGGACATCTGCCTCAACAATCAAAATGTAAAGTAGATTATAGCGTATTGGCAAAAACACTTTAACCAAATCATATTCATGCGAATAAAACTGGATTCCATTTACCAGCTTTTTAAAAATTCTGATGTGTTTTCTTTCTTCCCCGTTTCTTTGCTGCATCTACTGACAAAGTAACTTCCTGTCCCTTCTAGATGGTATCTGTAGATAATGTGGCTTACATCTTTCTGAGGTCTAACATTTCCTCAGAAAACAGCACTTAGTCATAGTTCAAACACCCTTATAAACCACAGTTTATTAGCCAGAGTTATCTTTGCAATATGAATCAACTATTTAATGCAGTAATGACCAAATGAACAAGTTAAGCAATCTAAGAATCTATGTTTTTTTTGACAAAATATTCTTCACTTGTTATTCTCTGCAGCTGAAGAACTGCAAACCAGAAGCCAACTGAGGAAAATCACATGGTGAATTCCTTTGTAAGAGAACTGGCCTTGCACCAAGAACATGCCTTTCTTACTTTTTCTGTGGCCTGGAATTACACCCTAGAGTGACCAGTAGTCCTTAACCCCACAATTAATGATCCCTAAGTTGTATTTGTCTGAAAAGCCTTTATTCAAGTCTATGAAATGGTATTGGAATGTGGCATTCTGTTCTAATATCTCTTGTATAGGCATGGCTTGGTGCTGTATTTAACTTGTTCAGATTTCTCTTTTTATATCTGGATGAATAGTTAGAAAAGGAAGGACTTACGACACATCATCAAGGACTTGGAGCGAACGTAATGAATCCACTTGCTGTGAGCTGACGTTAATTTGTTGCCATTCTGTCAATGCCCAAAGATCATCAATGATACTACTTGGTCTTCAGACCAGAATTTGGTCCCTACTTCCGATGGCTAGAGACTGGAACTGAGTGCTGTGAGCATCTGTAAAAATATGACACCAGTGGGTACACAGTATAATCTGGTACAAGACGTTACGAGGGGACAAGTGCCAACATTCCTCTTTTATTTGACCTGGAAATCCTGTTGTCACTTAATTCTCAGCACTCATTTCTGCAACATGGTGCTGCCCTAACTGGGGCCTTTGACTTGAGCTAAGGAGAATCAAATTAGTTGCTGATCTTGCAGTCAACAGAGGTGGTGTTTTTCTTGGTGGATTTGAAGGAAATGTATCATAATTGCAGGGATTTCTTCACAATTAGTGTGAACACTAAAGAATTGGGAAAAACGAACATACAAGTTAGGAGCAGGAGTCGGTAACTCAGCCCCTCGAGTCTGCTCTGCCATTCAATAATATCATGGCTGACCTGATTGTAACTTCAACTCCACATTCCTGCCAACCCATCGATAACCTTTCACCTCCTTGCTTTTCAAGAATCTATCTGCCTTAAAAATATTCAAAGACTCTGGGGTGAATTCTCGACTGGCGGGATTCTCCGTTCTGCCGGCAGCGCGCCCCTGCCCATGGGTTTCCCGGCTGTGTGGAGTGGCTCAATGGGAAATTCTATTGGCCGGCCGCTGGAACAGAGACTCCCGCTGTCAGTGATAGCTCGCTGCTAACAAATACTCGGATTTGGAGGAGGAAAATTCCACTACTTCTACTGCTGTTTGAGGAAGAGAGTTCCAGAGACTCTCAAACCTCAGAGAGAAAAAGTTTCTCCTCAACTCTGTCTTTCATAAGCAGCCCCTTATTTTCAACAGTGACCCCTGGGTGTAAGTCTCTGACACGCCTTGATACAGATGACTCCAGGGATTAGACTTTTCTCTGAATCAGTGGCAGCAGTTCTAAAGCAATCAGATATATCTTTGATCTGGAGTTCAAACAGGAGGTTTTGAAGGGCATTAGAGAGTGGTAGGGGCAGAGAATGAACTAATGTTTTAAGCAAGGAAGGAAACTGTCTTTGCTCAGCAAAGCTCTCCTGAAGGAATTCCACCAGCTGTTCCGTTGACCACTGGGCCAACAATCCCAGTCCCTGAGCCTCCGCCATGTTTCCCTGTGCTGCAGACTCCACTCCCTTCTTTGCCCAATAATCTCTCCTTTTCAGACCACTTCTGGTCCATGAATCCATAAACTGGTGGGGGATTCTTCATCTGTACCTCACCAGTCTCCTATTTTACCAATCAAATCCCCCATAAGTTGGGGAAAAAGGTTCCAATGGTCCACCACGAGCTGGAGCTACCAAATAAGCGACCACTCACTCCATGGCCGCCACCGGAACGAAGGAAGGAAACTGAACAAATTAAATATGTCCCATTGAAATTGGGGTGCTAAACCCTGACGCATCCCTTTGAGACGCCGGCCCGACGATTGGTGGGCACCGATCGCGGGCCAGTCCCCTCCCGAGCACGGTCGTGGTGCTCACTCCCCTCTCCGCCCCCCACAAGCCACAAACCAGGTATTGGCGCCATGTTCACGCCAGCAGCGACCAGGTGTGGTTGCCGCCGGCGTTAACCGGTCGGGAACGGCAGGCCGCTCGGCCCATCCGAGTCGGAGAATCGCGGGCCGCCGTGAAAAACGACGGCCCGCGATTCTCCGAGCGGCGGTCGCAAAATGCGACACGCCATTTTGGAGTGGGTGGGAGAATCGCGGGGGGTGCCAGAGCGGCCCTCCCGCGATTCTCCCACCCGCCGTGGGAGCGGAGAATTCCGCCCACAGAGTGTTAATGCGCAATGTCTTATGAAATCTAAAACATTCAATTATTCTTTTGTGCTGCAAAAATAGTTTAGATATGAGATTAACTTTGTTGGTTTGATAACATCCAATATGGAAGGACCACAGAATGTCTTGAACTTTATTTCATGAACCAATTTCATGACATTGTATGGTTCCAAATCCAGAAAAAGAAAGGGAACGTAAATCTCCGCACCAGAGACCTTGTACTCCCTGGCCGACACGTTTTTAAAATTTAAAACAATTTCATCTTCGTTTGGCATTCCGAGGAGGAAGAATGATTTTACTGCCATGAACCATGGCGGAGGTCCTCTGATTGCTTCTCCAGCATGTTCTGTTATGAAAAAAGTTCTGATTTTGTGCTAATTTTAAAATTGTGTTTCAATTTTAAACACTTATGTGGTTCTGATTTTAAATCTTTGTTTCTTTTTAACTCCAGAATGAACGAGCATATTCCTTTTGTGGGACAATAGAGTACATGGCTCCAGAAATTGTTCAAGGAGGAGATGCAGGACATGATAAGGTATATGCCCATTGCCAAAGTTTGCATTCTATCACAAATGATTTGTCGGAATCTGTAGTGAGTGGGGGTACTCATTATACTCATTGAGTCATACTCTTCAGTACTTACTGTAAGCCTGTGCTTGAGTAGGATTTCTTCACATTCAAGGCATTGTAAATCTCGTGACTACTGCCTAGAAGGACAAGGGTAGCAGATAAACGGGAATACCACCCACCTGCAGATCTCTCTCTCTCCCTCTACCCCCCCCCCCCCCCCCCCCCCCCCCCACCGCCTCCAGTCACACACTATCCTAGAATCATAGAATCCCTACAGTGCAGAAGGAGGCCATTCGGCCTATTGAGTCTGCGCCGTCCCTTTGAACGAGCACTCTACCCTTGCCCACTGTCCCCATAACCCTAGAACCTAACCCGCACATCCCTAGGCACTAAGGTGCAATTTACCATGGCCAATCCACCTAACCTGCACATCCCTAGGCACTAAGGTGCAATTTACCATGCCCAATCCACCTAACCCGCACATCCCTAGGCACTAAGGTGCAATTTACCATGGCCAATCCACCTAACCTGCACATCCTGACTTGGAAAAACCATACCTTCACTATCACAGGGTCAAAATCCTGGAACTCCCTTCCTAACAGCACTGTGGCTGTTCAAACATCAAACTTCAGAAAGGTGGCACCCGACCAACATTTCAAGGGCAGTTAGCAATGGGCAATAAATGCTGGCCTTGCCAATGAAGTCTACATCACCTGTACTAATAAAAAAAAGGCTTAGAAGTTAATTCTTTACAGTCTTTAATTAAAAAATGCATTAACCCCAAAATTGGTTCAGAAGATTTTTTAATTGAATGTTTTCAATTAAAGAACAAGAAATCCGTTCCATAAACAATCATTGTTCACAATGAGAAAGGTAAACAAAAGAACTGAAGCTGCTGCTAATCACGGGTCTTGCCTAAATTAGTACTTTATCGTGGAAATGTTTATTAATATTGTAAATGAGACTTGTTTGAAGTGAATCTTTAAGAAGTTACTCTCCTACGACTGTTTGAAAACCTCTTGGTTTAAAAAGAAGACAAAGAAACTCAGAAATCCTCACAAGGAAGGGAGACATCTCTTGGTGCCTGTTCAGGAATCTATGATGCAAGCTGGCAAAACTAGCTCAATAAGAAACCATGATGAACAACTGTTTACATTGGACGTTGCGATTATAGATGTTTACATTGACTGTTCTGATGTTAAATGTTCAAAACGTGACTCAAATTTTGACCACAAGAGCTAGGATTTGTGGACAAGGAATTTATGAGGCAGGGTAGCATGGTGGTTAGCATAAATGCTTCACAGCTCCAGGGTCCCAGGTTCGATTCCCGGCTGGGTCACTGTCTGTGCAGTGTCTGCATATTCTCCCCGTGTCTGCGTGAGTTTCCTCCGGGTGCTCCGGTTTCCTCCCACAGTCCAAAGATGTGCGGGTTAGGTGGATTGGCCATGCTAAAATTGCCCGTAGTGTCCTAATAAATGTAAGGTTAAGGGGGGGTTGTTGGGTTAGGGGTATAGGGTGGATATGTGGGTTTGAGTAGGGTGATCATGGCTCGGCACAACATTGAGGGCCGAAGGGCCTGTTCTGTGCTGTACTGTTCTATGTTCTATGATTGTCCATGCATATCCATAAACTGGACTGTTTCCAGGCTAATAACGGAGTATATGTTATTATTGAGAGTTCTATATGCAATTCACTCTTCAATTGGTCACTTGTAAGTTAGCTCATCAGTGACCTGAAACCTGTATTTACCTGTGGCCTGTTAGATATTCTGCATTATTTTAATTGCTGAAATTTTTACCTGCTTGCAGTTTTCCCTTATGTGCCATGTTCTTGTCTCCTCCACATCCATAAGCGTTTTCTCTTCCTCCACCAGCATTCCAATCGGGGAGTAGATTAATCCATTTACAGATATTTTAATGTTCCTTCCCCAATGATTTAAGTATGGGGAGATCATCACCTTCAAATGACCTTCTTAAGATTAGAAAACTGGCCTCTTCCCTTTCCCCACCATTCAGGAGAAAATTTTAATGTGAATAACTTGACATAAATTTAATTCTCCAGAGCTTAGACTTTCAGCTTTCTGCTTTTAACATTGGAGCTGTGCTGTAGTGCGTTACACATCAGAGCTATATCATGGTAAAGTGAATATCATTAAGCAACGTTGCTTTTAGTTAATAACAAGTTGAAAACATTTTTATTGTTCAACAAAGAACCAAATTAAAGGCTATAGCCAAGAATTTCCTCTGTCCATATACTTTTGCTTTTGTTTTCTCAATGACATACAAGTGAATGCAATAGCAGATGAGACTGTATGATGTACAGTTTTTTTGTAAGTTAACACTAGCCTTCTTCTTTGTTCAGGCTGTAGATTGGTGGAGCCTTGGAGTCCTGATGTATGAACTGAAAACTGGAGCATCACCTTTTACTGTTGATGGAGAAAGGAATTCACAAACTGAAATTTCAAAGTAAGGAGTGCAATTACTGTTGCTGTATGAAGTTCACCAGATAATCACAGGCTAAGGCCATTTGAGCCATCTCAATTGGACCATAAAATCTAGGTCAGCACGGTGGCGCAGGGTTAGCCCTGTTGCCTCACGGCGCCGAGGTCCCAGGTTCGATCCCGGCTCTGGGTCACTGTCCGTGTGGAGTTTGCACATTCTCCCCGTGTTTACGTGGGTTTCGCCCCCACAACCCAAAAGATGCCAAGCCACACTAAATTGCCCCTTAATTCGAAAGAAAAAAAATGAATTGGGTGCTATAAAATCAGTGGCATGGACCAGTTGCACCAAATGGCGCTGTGCTGGTAGTTTGATGTAATCCTCGAGTTCCCCCATTGAAGTATCCAGTAGTTACCTCTATGATTCCACAGTTTTCACCTATATTATTCCTAACTGGAAATCTATTCTGTGTACGTCAATCTTTGTACGAAGAGGAATTTCCTGAACATAAAATTACCATTTACCAGTTCTGAATTTGTGTCCCCTTTTCTACTCCAGTATTTAATTCAAAGTACAAAGCAGGTTTATTTGTTCCTCAATAGAAAAAATATATATATCATTCAGAGCACCATTCATAACCCTCTTTTTCAAGGTTGAAATTCTCCAGTTTCTCAAGAGTTCCAATTTCTTTCAGCTTTATTTTTAGTTATTTAAACTTAACCTTTGGAATATATGTCATTGATAGAGGGTAGGTCCAGTTACAGTGGCGAGGGAACCTCGACAAATGAGAATCTCCCAGTGCTGCAGCCTTCATCCACCATCACAGCCGTTGAGGAATAGTTTTGGATTATGCATTGCCTGGTTCCTCCTCTCCGACTTTATATTGTGGCTGATCCTGCCAGGAGCTTAAGACTCCCGATGGCATTGCTCTTGGGATGAATGGAACGTTCAAGCCTCTCCACCACGGCAAGGTGACAATCCAAGGAAAGAAGAGGGCATTAAGTACTACACATGGAAAAGAGAAATAGATGGGCTGGATTCTCCCACCTGGCCGCCGCATGAATGCCACGGGCGAGCCACGTACAATGGAGAACTCCATTGACCTCAGGTGGGATTCTCCAGTCACCGGGCAGAAGCGGCATCTCTTTCAATGGCATTAGCAGGTGGCTATTTAGAAAAAACATAGCGCATCAGGTCCAACAGCATTTCCTTGCTTCAAACCGGATTGCCTTCCGGACTCATACGTCCCCCTGAGCCCAGTGTTCCAGAACCCAGGTAACTTAGAAAATATTGTCCTTCTTTCCGGCTACAGAAAAGAAAGAAAACAGCAGCCTTCAGGCATCTGCAGCCACCAGCAGGTGCAAGCAGTAAACACCACCTACAGCTGTGAGGTGTTCTCACAACTAACAAGGCCACTTCCTTATTAGTAATAGCCTGCAGCTGTGAACCTAGAGGCTGCTCACAGTTAAGGGGAGTTAAAGTGACCGTCAGTATATAACAAAATCGGAGCTCTGTCCTGGAAGTATCTGATAGGTCGGACAGGCAGCTATTTTGCCCCTGTTAAAGTTATACACAATTTTGGAAGATGGCTTGTAGGTCCTGCAGATGCTAAGCGCCTCACCAACCCATCCCAGGGGTGACACCCGCCCCTGCCCCAACCAGTCCAATTCCCTCTGGGAGATCCCAACCCCTCACGAGCACTGGAGCAGTAGTTCCTGAGCCTCTGGGCTGCATGCTGGAGAATGGAAATGGCTACTTACATCCTCAGTTCCCCTCAGCAACCATTGCACCAGCTTCATGTTTTTAAAAAGGAGTGCCTGCTTAATCTCTGACTGGGAAACTGGTTAGTTTCCTGGAGGCCGTTACTTTGGATTTTCTTCGCACTACTGAGATGGGAATTGGTGCTATTTGGGGTCAATGATCTCGCCACATTTGGGCAGGATCCGGAACCTGCCACCGAAAGTGGGCCGGTTACGTAGCGAACTGATTCACACCAAACCCTTATCTTGATTTTGCCCTTTCTCGTTATTTAACCAGTGCTACCAGTTCCACGTTGGGCGCAATGCAGTGATTAAATCATGGCTATCACCTATAGGATGGATGGAAATCCTTTCAACCTCAACCAGTTGAAATCCAGGCAAACAATGACACTGACACGTCGTGGAACTTCAGTATGCATATGACATTTCTATCTCCACTCTCTCAGAAGAGAATCTCCAAGCTGTGCTTGATACCTTCGCGGAATCATACCAGAGAATCGGTCTCAGCCTCAACTCAAGAAGACTCAAGTCTTTTACCAACCTGCCCTAGGCAAGAGCAGGTCTCACCCTCAGCAAGATCAATGGAGAAACCCAACCAAACATGGAACATTTCCCATATTTGGGGAGCCAGCTCTCCTCTAAGGCTGATATCGATGCGGAGATCCAACATCATATCCAATCCACAAGCGCCTCCTTCGCACTCCTAACGTCAACAGTCTTGACAACCGCAACATCTGTGTTGACACCAAGATCCTCATGTACAAGGCGGTCATCCTCCCAACTCTTCTGAGAAAGTTGGACTACGTACAGACCTCACCTCAAGGCCCTGGAGAGGTACCATCAACGCTGTCTGAGATGGATTCTCTGCATCAGCTGGGGGGACAGGCGTACTAACATCAGTGTCCTTGAAGAAGACGAAAGCACCAGCATCGAGACCATGATCATTGGTTCTCATCAGCCACGTAAGAACTCACTGAGCTCATGACCAGTAACATGAAGTTTCTTAGGTGGACAATCATACTCGTTAGCGAGTATGAAGAAGGCTTAATGCCTGTCTGCCATAAACTTAATCTACAATTGCTCTGTACACAGCTCAGTTGTAATTTCTGTGATCCATTTTCCTAACCTTTTGGTATTGTCGTAAAATTCATGTCATTTATATAAATAAATGGCACCGAGATAGTTGTCCCACTAATTATATTTTACTCAATCCTACATGAAGTTGAAAGTTTACCGTTTAAGCTCATTGAGTTATTTATATCCCTTTTAACGTTCAACAATGTTTTTTCCCCCTTCAGGAGAATTCTGAAAAGTGATCCTCCATATCCTCCAGAAATTGGTCCTTTGGCTAAAGATGTAATGAAGCAGCTCCTCGTTAAAGATCCTAAAAAAAGGTTGGGTTCTGGTCCAGGAGGTGCTGATGAAATTAAGTCCCACCCCTTCTTCCAGGTGAAGAAATTAAAATGTTGTTAATACTGAACTGTGGTCTTTTCGATAGATGTCAATGGAATCCTATTTGTATGTAATAGGTTAGGCCAGGTAAAAACATTATAACCTGGTTTAGTTATTTCATTCCATTTCAGAATATTATCCCTTCTTCAGAGTGCTCCACAAAACATTGTCCTAAATGTAGTGCCACTGTTGTAACATTGTTGTCCAAGACTAAGATTTTGTCTTTGGTGAAGCATAGAATGGGAGGGTGTGTTCTCCAATCACTTTAAGGTGGGCCAATATGGCTTTGGAGGATTTCCTCCTTTTCACTCCGAGGAAACTGTGTCCCCTGTCTTCAAGTTCTGCATGGATCCCAGCTCAGCTTTTGGACTGAGTAAGTCAGCATGCTCAGTTCCCAGCGAAGGCCCCTCCCTGCCATATTGGCCAGACATTACGTTTGATCCTCTCCAGCACACTAGAGCAAGCACTTCAACCGTTCCAAGTGAAACTTAAAGATGCTGACTATGAACTCGGTACTCTACCTTTGGACATTGCTTCTTAAACCAGGAAATTACTATATTTTTGCAACATCACAGAACCTCAATAGATGTTGGTAACTAAATCCAAGTTACAGAAATGCTTAGTACACTGCTTTATTTACTCAAATTGATGATTTTTTGGTTGATCACTGACACTGTAAATTTAAACATTTTAATTCTTCCTGAATTATGAATTAGAACGGGTGTTTATCTACTTATAATTTCTGGACTGAATATACTGGGCAGCACGGTAGCACAAGTGGCTATCACTGTGGCTTCACAGTGCCAGGGTCCCAGGTTCGATTCCCTGCTGGGTCACTGTCTGTGCAGAGTCTGCACATTCTCCCCGTGTCTGCGTGGGATTCCTCCGGGTGCTCCGGTTTCCTCCCACAGTCCAAAGACATGCAGGTTAGGTGGATTGGCCATGGTAAATTGCCCTCAGTGACCGAAAAGGTTAGATGGGGTTGTTGGGTAATGGGGATAGGGTGGAAGTGAGGGCTTCCACCCTATCCCCATTAGGTGTGTCGGTGCAGACTCGATGGGCCGAATGGCCTCCTTCTGTACTGTATGTTCTATGTCTACTACTGCATGGCAAAATTCAGATGTTCTGCTGGGTTGCAGCAATTACTAGCCTGCAATTTATTTTTTAAACTTGCATTTATTTAGCGTCTGTCACATCCTCAGGAATGTCTGAATGTGCCAATGAGTTTGTTTCTGAAATATAGTTACTACTGGCTTGGAGGAAAATGTGGCAACCAATATGTGCACAGCAATGTCCATCAAAGAGCAATGCAGTAAAGAACAAGTTTGTTTTTGTGTTGCATTGGGAACTGATGATTGGCTTGGGCTCCACCCGCTCTCAGATTGGTGCTGTGTTTTCTTTTGCATCCACCTAGGGCTGAATTATATAATGTGCCATGGTACCAGCCCACCATCCCATCTGGCTAAAATGTCAGGGTAGCCATCCAGGAGAGCAACGGCTGCCACACAGCCATTTAAGATGGGATTTTCCCTCCTCAGAGACAAGCAATCCCACCTCAGCGAACTGCCGATCAAAGGCATTTGGGGCTTGAGGAAAGTTTCACTGATGGATCAGAACGTTGTTGGCATTTGGGAGTCAAGAGGAGATGGGGTCGGGGTTTAAGTGGCCATGGGGTGGGGGAACCTGATGGGGTTCCCTGATGGGCCCAGGGATGCAGTAAAGGAGGAATTCCTCCCTACCACTCACCACCAGCCTGTGAGGTGGGCCACTTGACATAGAATCCATAGAATCCCTACAGTGGAGAAGGAGGCCAGTCGGCCCATCGAGTCTCAACCATGGGCCTCTCCCAGCACCAGCCTAACCCCAGTTGCAGCGGGATGACGGACCTTCCAGTCCCGCCACTGTCAACAGGGTTTCCTGTTGTTCGTACCCTCTGCCACTAGCAGGACCGGAAGATCCCACCAATGGGAAGAGCCAGAAAATTCCGCGCTACATTGCAGCAGCCATAAAATGCAAGTTGCTGTTCATTGTTAGTAACCTTTTCCAATATGTTTTTGATGTTGCCAGAAAATAAACTGGGATGAGTTATCTGCCAAAAGCATTGAAGCTCCATTTAAACCAGTTATCAGGGATGAGTTGGACGTTAGCAACTTTGCTGAAGAGTTCACAGAAATGGATCCTACATACTCACCTGCTGCACTGCCTCAGAACTCTGATAGAATCTTTCAGGTTAGCACTTTTGAAATAGTGTCGAAGCTTTTAAATTAGATTCTTTGCAGAACATTTGTTTCATCTCCTTCACACTTTTTTAAGGAGTTTAAAAAAATAAAACCTTGTTTTCAAACTATTCTTTTATGCAACTTCATTGATTAAATAATCCACAGGGTTTGTTAAATGGACAACCGGTCCTTCAGATGCTACAAATGGAATGAACACAATCAATAGCCAAATGACCAGCTGTAGTCTTTGAAGTAATAAGAAATAATCCAGCTGAACATGTGTCCAATACACAGCAGAATGCTTATTGCTTATTATACACTGGCTTAGTAGTGGCCATTCTAAATTAAGCTAATTCTCTTCTCACATTCAATCCAGGCCATGCCCATGTTGGTAAACAGTTGTGCTCTTCATTCCCTTCCCTTTCTTTACCGTCATAGCTTTCTTTTCCTCTTTCCCTTCTCTTACTTCCTTCCCTTTCTCTCTCCCCTGCATTTCCTTTCTTCTCTGCCCTTCGCTGTCTCTTCCCTGAGTCTCCCCCTCACTTACATCTAATTCCCTCCTTGCCTTACTCCTCTCCCCCTTTCCTCTCTCTCATTCTCTGTCCTCTCTGTCGCCCTCTTTCCTCCACTTTCCTCTCTTTTCTTAACTCCTCTCTCCCTTCCCACTTTTCCCCTCCCCTTCTCCCACTTTCCTCTCCCACGTTTTCCTCTCTCTCTCTCTCCCTATCTCTTTTCCCACTCTCTACTTTCCCCATTTGTCCTCTCCCGCTTCCCTCTCTCCTGCACTTGTCTCCCTCTCCTGCACTTGTCTCTCTCTCCTGCATTTGCCTCCTCCTCCTGCACTTTCCTCTCTCTCCCACACTTTCCTCTCTTTATTGCACTTTCTTCTCTCTCCTGCATTTTCCTCTCCCACACTTTCTTCTCTCTCCCTCACTTGCTTCTCTTTCTCACACACTTTCCCTCTCTTTCACCTGCACTTTCTTCACTGTCCCGCACTTTCTTCTCTGTCCCGCACTTTCTGCTCTGTCCTACACTTCCTTTTCTCTCCCGCAATTTCTTCTCTCTCACGCACTTTCTCTCCCGCACCTTAGCTCAGTGGGCTGGATAGCTGGTTTGTGATGCAAAACAAGGCCAGCAGCACGGGTTCAATTCCCGTACCAGATTATCCGAACAGGTGCCGGAATGTGGTGACTAGGGGCTTTTCACAGTAATTTCATACTTGTGACAATAAAAGGTTATTATTATTATTTCTTCTCTCTCCCACACTTTCTCTCCTATACTTATCTCTCTCCCCTTCCTTCTTTGCCCTTCCGTCTTTCTGTCCTTCATTCTTTCTCCTCTTTTTCTTTCTTTTCCACCCCCTCTCCCTTCCTCTCCCCACCACACTTTCCTCCTGCTCCTTTCCCTTCCCCGGTCGTCCTCTCTCCCTCCCCCTCTCTCCCTTCCTCTCTGTCTCCTTCCTCTTTCCTCACCTTATCTTCATCTCCTCCACCCTCTCCTCTTCCCTTGTTTCCCCCTGCCCTTCAATGTTCTGTGGTTTATTTTCCATGCAATACTTCTAATTCATCCTCTCATCCGGGCTATCGTTCTAGTTTTAAAATGCCCTCTCCAAACCTAGCTTGTAGAATAGAATCTATAATTATGCTGCTGCCTGATTTACCACAGCTAATATAAAGATGCCATGAAATTTTCATGAGCTCACCATTGTGGTTTCGTAAATTCCCAGTAACAACAATTATTGCGAGCAACGATAAACCTCAGAAATTATAAAAACATCTAATAGAATTTTTTTAATGTAAAACCAGAGGTTTAAGAAAAATAAAAGGATACACAGACAAAAGTTACTATTTCACTGCTTTTACAGGTGGCATCTTGAAAAGTGATATAAGCTACGGAGGTGAAATGATCATATTTAGCCCTGTTGACAACATAGCTTCTTGTGAACAGCAGCAGTAAATTGTGGTCTGACGTGTTTACACCCAGAAAATAGGTTGGAATTAAAAATACCTTTGGGGTCTTGACCTTGTTAGTGGGTGTAAGACTCCCAGTGTGATAATTACAGAGCAGGTTTATGCCAAATCACTCGAATGTGGGGGAGCTTCAGCCAGTGATGCATGAATGCTGGAAACAAGTGGATGAGCAAAAATGCTTGACTTTTTCTGGAGCAAGATTATGGGGACCATCATTTTGAAAGTCATGAATCAAACAGTGCAGCCTACTTCTATCACTCTATGTTACTAACATGAGAGCTGGTTTAGTTTGTATTTTGTTAACAATTGATAGTCTGTAGTTGTCTCTTTTGTGGCCAGTTTTTGACTTATGGATACTTTATGTTGTAGGGTGTTGGTTACAGCTCTGTAGGTCTGAAGAAATTGTTGTGGCCATACATAGGTTAACCATAATCCTTTATTGAGTCTTAGAACTATTTACAAATATAGGGCACAGTTTAACAGGAAAAGTTCTAAATGCTGTATCGGACACAACTTCGTGGGTGCTTTCCGAAGTTCGAACTGGCGAGACCTCGGCCCGTATTTTACAGCACTTAGTGCCGGAAATGATTCCCCACAAGCTTCAAAGCGGAATGGTTGTCGCACCAGCTGATTGACCTGGACTGTGCCCAGCACCTTCCTGCTAACAAGGGGAGCTCACTCCAAACACACTCCAGTCAGCACACAGCCAGGCCACCATTGAGACCTGCTCCACACTTCGGGAATGCCGATCTGGCCAGGCTGCTGGTCACTGAGGAGGCAAGGCGGAACACCCTGTTCCCCCGAGGGGGTCGGAGAACTAGTCATGGCCAGAGATGCCTCCTGGGAAGCAGTCGCAGCAGCCACCAGTTCGGGCAGCGTGACCATGAGGCACACCATCCAGAGCAGGAAGAAGATGACCTACCCGGGCTGTAACGTTAAGTTAACACCAGTCCCCTGGGATCAGTCCTGAATGACACTATCCTGACCTTTGTGATGGAACCATCAATTCACTAGACATGTGCTTTAAGATATGAACAGTGGTTTTAATCTACTTACAACAGAGCCAGCCTGTTCCGCATTGAACTCTCGATGAACTGAACGACTGGCTCTGAGTATTGGATTCATACAGCAGTCCAGGGGGAGGAGTCATGGGCGGAGCCAAGGGTGGAGCCCTGTACAAACTCCTAAGCATTCCCAGCGCTACTCCCCCTAGTGGTCGGGCAATGCAACTGCGCTTACAAATGCATGGTCTCATGTATATACAATACAGTGTGAATTACGGAGTTACATTCACCACACTTTGCCATAACCCCTCCAACAAGTTGGTGACTGGCTCCTCGTAAGCACCCACCGGCATATCACCACGCCTGTGCCCCAGCATGAACTGGCAACCACCAGCACAACCCCTCCATGCCCAGGAGCGGTGCCCATACATGCCACCTGCCATAAACCCCCATCCTCCATGCATTAGGCATGCAGATCACAGTGCTCTCTCCATCCCAGCAGAGCCCAGTCAGATGCTGAGCCTCTGGACAAGGCTATCCTGGAGCTGATACAGACGCGAGGGTGTGGCCGTGAGATTCAGGTGAGGATGTCAGCGAAACACCGGCGAGTGCATAACTGATTGGGGGAGTCCGAAAGGCTACGAGCACAGGAAATTATGCCGCCGATGCATGGCACCGAGGCCGACATTGCTCGGGTGGCAACTGCAGTGGAAAGCCTGGAACATGATGTCAGCATGTTGAGTGGGGTGTCCAAGGCATGGCTCAGTCTGTGACAGCCATGGTTGACATCATGGCTCAACATCAAACCCGAATCTCTAAGGGACGTGTCCCAGACACAGGTGGACATTGCCGAGGCACTCCAGAGTGTGGCCCAGTCACTGAGGAACATCACCGAGGGCATCAACACCATGGTGCAGACAACAGGGAGGCGCCAGGGCCAGCAGGGCCGGATGACGCAGAAGCCTCTAGAGCTTACTCCAGCTGCCTCTCCCATGGGGACCCCAAGGGCCCTGCAGACACCGTCCGGGAGGAGGGAGCACTAGAGCCACGGTGTCTTCCAACAGGGAAACGGCAATGGTCTCCACCTCACCCAAATCCTCCTCCCTCCTGACACCAGCGCATCTCAGGGTCAGTGAGCAGAAAAGGGTGGCACGGCGATGCCAGTGCCACCGGTAAGTCGGCCAGGAACCTCCAGCTCCAGACCCTCTACAGGGCACCCTCTCTCCCACCCCGTTCTTCTCAGTCTCCACCAGGGGCATGAAAGGCCACAGTGCACGAAAGCAGCAAGCTGTCCCCACCTCCGACGTGCATCCTGGGGACACATCTAGATGATACGGCAGAGCACGGAAGCTTAAGAAGATTGAGGATCAATGAATGGGCACGGGTGGTGGGGGGACGGGGGATGGTACCATCTGTAGCTAGGGACAATGAGGGTTTTGAATGTTTACAATTAAAACATGTTACACCTGATACATGGGAAGCATTTTTCACGTTATTCCTCTCAGCGGGCACCATGTGCAGGTAATGGGTGTGAGCAGAAAAACAGGAGTCAGATAGTGGCATGGACTGAGGAGCACCTGAGCCTGCCTCACAGCAGGTTATCACCACTCTCCTGCCTTGTATAATGACCTGCTGACAGTGCTGACACAGGCCCATCACCTGGGGTAACGTTGCACAAACCCTGGAAGGATGGAACAGGGTAATCTGGGAGGGTGGGGGCATGTGTTGGAGAATCGGGGAATGGGGTGGGGGAGGGGGTAAATGGGTGGGAGGGATGGAGGTGAAAGTGGTCAATTGGGAGGGGCGAATGGGGAGAGTTGGAGGAAGGAGGGATCGGATGGAAAGGAGGGATAGGGGAAGGAGGCATGGAGCAAAAGGAAAGATGGGGATAGGAGGATTGGGGGGAACAGGGTGGGAGAGAGGGTGAGCTGACAGACAGCCTCGTCCTATGAGAAGCAGCAAGGGACCCCTGGCCTTCTGGGCAAACCAGACCCTTGCCACTGCCTGTCCACGTTCCGCCGCTTGCTCCTGTGCGTCCACCCCTGGCTCGTCCTTCAGCCCCTCATGGTCCCGCCCTTCCTCAGATGAGGCCACTTGTCCCTCCTTCTCTTTCCAGCATGTCGCCTTGCTGCTGCGACAGGTTGTGGAGGGCGCAGCGGACCAACACGAAGTGGGAGGCCCTCTGGGGGATGTACTGCAGTGCACCACCAGAGTGGTCCAGGCATCGGAACCACAATTTGAGCAGTCCGATGTTCTACTCAGTGACAGCACGGGTGGCAATATGGGCCTTATTATATCAGCTCTCCGCATCGGTTTCGGGCCTCTGCACTGGCATCATCAGTCAGGACCTCATTGGGTACCCCTTATCCTCCAACCCGTCATCCTCAGGTGGTCCTTGAAGAAGCCAGGGACCTCCGAGTGTCCCAGGATGTAGCTGTCGTGCTCGCTCCCTGGCAAAATGTGCACATATATGCATGATCTGCAGGCAGTGGTTGCACACAAGTTGAACATTCAGGAAGTGGACCCCTTTTTGTTGCCCAGATGCCCCAGTGCGCCAAGGTGACATGCATGTCATCAATTACCCTCAGGGCCCTGGGCATCCCAGTGATGGCGGTGAATCCTGCAGCCTGGGCATTTTCTGGGGGGTGCCAAGTCTGCAAGGTCATGGCACAGGTGTCGCACCATCTCCTTGTTGAGGTGGAGCCTCCTGCGGCGCATACTGTATGTCATTTCCTTGAACGATCAGCGGCGCCCGTGCACCTTGGGCCTCACCAGCGTCCCCTTCAGTGCCTCTCCTCAGCCTGATGGGTGTCCGGGTCTGCAGGGTGTGCTACAGCACCCTGCACTTGGGATGCCGCCTCAAGCCTGCATCGACGCTGCTGCCACCTTCTCTGGTGTCTGGCCGCCTGGGCTGCCACCAGCATCGCAAGGGCTGCATCTCTGGGGTCAACATCACCACCCATATTGTTATATCTGTATGGAATAGAATAAGGTGAGAGATCAACAATAAGTTAGGGCTTCCACCCCAGGACGCTCAAATCCCCCAAGCCTCACCCACCCTTACGTGTCCTGCCTTTTCTCAGAGTGCCATCCAGCGAGCCAGGCTGCTGTGGTTTCTTCCCATAGTCCAAAGACGTGCAGGTTAGGTGGATTGGTAATTGCCCTTAGTGTCCAAAAAGGTTAGGAGGGGTTATTGGGTTAAGGGGATAGGGTTGAAGTGAGGACTTAAGTGGGTTGGTTCAGACTCGATGGGCCAAATGGCCTCCTTTTGCACTGTACGTTCTATCTTCTATTTTCTAAACTACACAGTCCATCAAGCCATAATCCACTATTTTCCCACTTTTATTCCCTCCGCTCCCCCCCTTCTCTCCACCATCGCCTCACCTTCTCCACATAAACTGCCCAGTAATAATGCAGCAAGTTCAGGCCACCAACCTCCCTTTCTGTCTCTGCCTCTGCAGCATAGCCCTCTTCACACTGGGCACCTTCCCCGTCCATATAAACTCCGACATCTGTACCTCCTCCCTCCGGAAGAAGACCTTAAGGAGAAAGATCGGGATGGTAGGAAAAATAACCACATGTCTCCTCCAGCTCCATAGCCAGGTCCTTCACTGACTTTTGCCGGGTCTGATAGCCAGTTGACATGCCAATCCAGGAATGAATCTCTTCTCCTACACAATCCGCTCTACCTTTCTGTCAGAGCTGCCATGTATGTGACTGCTCACTCCATGATAATAATAATAATAATAATTGCTTATTGTCACAAGTAGGCTTCAACGAAGTTACTGTGAAAAGCCCCTAGTTGCCACATTCCGGCGCCTGTTCGGGGAGGCTGGTACAGGAATTGAACGGAAGTCCAGCTCTTGGGTATTTGATTCTTGGCTGCTGCATCTGTGGTGTTGACACCCCCAGGGTTCAGGCAAAGTATCCAGGCGTCACAGTTTGATTGGAATGTAATAAAATCCATCTGAAACATGGAATTTGTATCCATGAGTGTTGCGCAGCACAGTAGCATTGTGGATAGCCCAATTGCTTCACAGATTCAGGGTCCCAGGTTCGATTCCGGTTTGGGTCACTGTCTGTGCAGAGTCTGCACATCCTCCCCGTGTGTGCGTGGGTTTCCTCCGGGTGCTCCGGTTTCCTCCCACAGTCCAAAGATGTGCAGGTTAGCTGGATTGGCCATGATAAATTACCCTTAGTGTCCAAAATCGCCCTTAGTGTTGGGTGGGGTTACTGGGTTATGGGGATAGGGTGGAGGTGTTGACCTTGGGTAGGGTGCTCTTTCCGGGGGTCGGTGCAGACTCGATGGGCTGAATGGCCTCCTTCGGCACTGTAAATTCTATGATAATAATGAAAGAGCTTTAAAGTGCTCACAGAACTAACAATGCCAATTCCTTATTTGCAATAGCCTTCAGCTGTGCAGCCAGAGGCTGCTCACAGTTAGTGGGAGTTAAAGTGACCTTCTGCATATAAGCACAAACAAGGCTTTGTCCTGGAAATGTTTGGTGGGACAGACCAGTCAGCAGCTGTAGGTGCCCCTGTTATGGGTATACACAATTTGGGGGATGGCCTGCAGGACCAGCAGGGAGCTGGCTGGTTAGATCGCTGAGCAATTGCCGCCTGACTCGGATCCCAATTTCGGTCCCTCCCATGATTTAACCAACGCACACGGATCCATGCCGGTCGCAATGCAGCCATTAAATTGCGCTCATAGGTGAACGGTACAAGCTACCGCACTACCAGAAGGACGTGGAGGCTTTAGAGAGAGTACAGAAAAGGTTTACCAGGATGTTGCCTGGTATGGAGGGTATTAGCTATGAGGAAAGATTGAATAAATTGGCATTGTTCTCCTGAGAGAGACAGAGGCTGAGGGGTGACCTGATAGAAGTTTATAGAATTATTAGGGGAAGAGATAGGATGAACAGTTGGAGGCTTTTTCCCAGGGTGAAAATGACAATTACAAGGGGCACAAGTTCAAGGTGAGGGGGGAAAGGTTCAGTGGAGATGTGTGGGGTGGTGGTGGCCTGGAATGCACTGCCAAGTGAGATGGTTGAGGCAGATATGTTAGCAACCTATAAGATTTATCTGGATAGGCACATGAACAGACGGGGTTTTGAAGGATACAGGCGGTTGGTCGAGATAGGACACGTGATCGACGCAGGCTTTGAGGACTGAAGCGCCTGTTCTTGTGCTGTTTTGTTCTTTGTTCTTGTTCTAGGAGCTGTCTCCACACTTGCTGATATACATGACTCTGCCCAACACCAGACTGACCGGCAGCACGGTAGCATTGTGGTTAGCACAATCGCTTCACAGCTCCAGGGTCCCAGGTTCGATTCCGGCTTGGGTCACTATCTGTGCGGAGTCTTCACATCCTCCCCGTGTGTGCGTGGGTTTCCTCCGGGTGCTCCGGTTTCCTCCCACAGTCCAAAGATGTGCAGGTTAGGTGGATTGGCCGTGATAAATTGCCCTTAGTGTCCAAAATTGCCCTTAGTGTTGGGTGGGGTTACTGGGTTATGGGGATAGGGTGGAGTTGTTGACCTTGGGTAGGGTGCTCTTTCCAAGAGCCGGTGCAGACTCAATGGGCTGAATGGCCTCCTTCTGCACTATAAATTCTATGATTCTATGACCCTGGGTGTAGATCATAAGACATAAGAGCAGATTTAGGCCATTCGGCCCATCGAGTCTGCTCCACCATTCAATCATGTCTGATATTTTTCCCATCCCCATTTCCCTGCCTTCTGCCCATAACCCTGATCCCCTTATTAATCATATGCTCTCTTACATCATTGTGTGGGTGAAACTGTACTCAGTCCACCATTAACTCTATATGTGTCAGACTCTTACACTACACTTTATCAGTATAAATGTTTGTTGATGTCAAATAGCTTCAGTTGATTTCAGTATATTCCTGTGTTTCAATAACGCAGTAGGAAAAACAACAGTGACCCACATTTAAATAAATAATGAAGTCACCATAGTGCCAGATAATAATAATCTTTACTAGTGTCACAAGTAGGCTCACATCATTAACGCTGCAAAGAGGTTATTGTGAAAATGACCCATAGGCCGCTTTCAACTTTTGAGGGTGAGACCTGACTGGTGGTGATTTAACCTGAGGATAAGGTGCAGCACGGTAGCAGTGGTTAGCACAGTTGCTTCACAGTTCCAGGGTCCCAGGTTCGATTCCCCACTTGGGTCACTGTCTGTGCGGAGTCTGCACACTCTCACCGTGTGTGCGTGGGTTTCCTACGGGTGCTCCGGTTTCCTCCCACAGTCCAAAGATGTGCAAGTTAGGTGGATTGGCCATGACAAATTGCCCTTAGTGTCTAAAAAGGTTAGGTGGAGTTATTGGGTTACGGGGATAGGGTGGAGATGTGGGCTTGGGTGCTCTTTTCAAGAACCGGTGCAGACTCGATGGGCTGAATGGCCTCCTTCTGCACTGTAAATTCTATGTTTCCATGATCATCACACCTAAGATGAGGGTCAAGGTTGAGACGGTCTTCATGAGTAATCTCAACCGGTACGTGATACGGGCATATATAACATGTATAGGCAACATATTATTGAAACTTGCTGATGACACAAAAGTAGGAAGTTTGTCAAACAGTGCGAAGGAACTGTGAAAGACTTCAGCAGAAATTGACTAATAGAATGGGGAGACAGCTACAGTGTGAGGCAATACAGTTTGGAAAGAAATAGGAGTGAAAACTCAAAGGACAGGTGCTGACTAATGTGGAAGGAGAGAGAAATGCAGAACTTCAAATACATTATTTTGCACATAGTGCCAGCAGATAAAACCACTAAAGAAAAACTTGAGTATTTTGAAACCTGGTCTCAGCTCCATTTGAATCCAGCAACAACCAGAGTGGGGAGGCCTAGGGGGGGGAACCTAATTAGTGGAGCAATGTCGCCTTTTTCATCATGAACTGAAGACTTATCAGGAGGGCCGGGGTTTGGGGGGTCGGGGAGCGGTTTCTCAGCTGTGTTGTGGGGGGGCGGGTTGCTGAGCTGTGTTACATGGGGGTTGCTTTGCTGTATCGGGGATTTTGCTAGCCTAGCCAGCCTCTCTTCATGCTTGTAACGCTTCAGCAGGCAACAACCTGGTGAATCTGCTCTGCACCTTTTCCAGTGTGTGGGGGTTGTTGAACTATGTCGCATGGGCAACATGCTGCGTTGTGTCGTGGGGGCAAGTTGCTGAGCTGTATCATTGGGGTGGGGTTGCTGAGCTGTGTTGGGGGAGGAGATGCTGAGGGTTGACTGCTGAACTGTGTCAAGGGTTTGCTGAGCTCTGTCGCATGGGGATGGAGGAGATATGTCGCATGGGGGTTTGCTGAGCCCTGTCGCATGGGGGTTTGCTGAGCTGTGTCGCATGGGGGGGTTTGCTAAGCTGTGTCACATGGGGGGGTTTGCTGAGCCCTGTCGCATGGGGGGGGTTTGCTGAGCTGTGTCACATGGGGGGTTTGCTGAGCTGTCGCATGGGGGGTTTGCTGAGCTGTGTCGCATGGGGGGTTTGCTGAGCTGTGTCACATGGGGGGGTTGCTGAGCTGTGTCGCATGGGGGGGTTTGCTGAGCTGTGTCGCAAGGGGGGTTTGCTGAGCTGTGTCGCAAGGGGGGTTTGCTGAGCTGTGTCGCAAGGGGGGTTTGCTGAGCTGTGTCGCAAGGGGGGTTTGCTGAGCTGTGTCGCATGGGGGGTTTGCTGAGCTGTGTCACATGGGGGGTTTGCTGAGCTGTGTCACATGGGGGGGTTTGCTGAGCCCTGTCGCATGGGGGGGGTTTGCTGAGCTGTGTCACATGGGGAGGTTTGCTGAGCTGTGTCACATGGGGGGTTTGCTGAGCTGTGTCGCATGGGGGGGTTTGCTGAGCTGTGTCGCATGGGGGGTTTGCTGAGCTGTGTCACATGAGGGGTTTGCTGAGCTGTGTCAGATGGGGGGTTTGCTGAGCTGTGTCGCATGGGGGGTTTGATGAGCTGTGTCACATGGGGGTTTGCTGAGCTGTGTCGCATGGGGGGTTTGCTGAGCTGTGTCGCATGGGGAGTGGCTGAGCTGTGTCGCATGGGGGTTTGCTGAGCTGTATCGCATGGGGGGTTTGCTGAGCTGTGCGACATGGGGATTTGCTGAACCCTGTCGCATGGGGGTTTGCTGAGCTGTGTCGCATGGGGAGTGGCTGAGCTGTGTCGCTTGGTGGGTTTGCTGAGCTGTGTCGCATGGGGGGTTTGCTGAGCTGTGTCGCATGGGGAGTGGCTGAGCTGTGTCGCATGGGGAGTGGCTGAGCTGTGTCGCATGGGGAGTGGCTGAGCTCTGTCGCATGGGGGGTTTGCTGAGCTGTGCGACATGGGGATTTGCTGAACCCTGTCGCATGGGGGTTTGCTGAGCTGTGTCGCATGGGGGTTTGCTGAGCTCTGTCGCATGGGGGGTTTGCTGAGCTGTGCGACATGGGGATTTGCTGAACCCTGTCGCATGGGGGTTTGCTGAGCTGTGTCGCATGGGGGTTTGCTGAGCTGTATCGCATGGGGGGTTTGCTGAGCTGTGCGACATGGGGATTTGCTGAACCCTGTCGCATGGGGGTTTGCTGAGCTGTGTCGCATGGGGGTTTGCTGAGCTGTGTCGCATGGGGAGTGGCTGAGCTGTGTCGCTTGGTGGGTTTGCTGAGCTGTGTCGCATGGGGGGTTTGCTGAGCTGTGTCGCATGGGGGGTTTGCTGAGCTGTGTCGCATGGGGAGTGGCTGAGCTGTGTCGCATGGGGAGTGGCTGAGCTGTGTCGCATGGGGAGTGGCTGAGCTCTGTCGCATGGGGGGTTTGCTGAGCTGTGTCACATGGGGGGTTTGCTGAGCTGTGTCGTATGGGGAGTGGCTGAGTTCTGTCGCATGGGTGGTTTGCTGAGCTGTGTCACATGGGGGGTTTGCTGAGCTGTGTCACATGGGGGGGTTTGCTGAGCTGTGTCACATGGGGAGGTTTGCTGAGCTGTATCGCATGGGGGGTTTGCTGAGCTGTGTCGCATGGGGAGGTTTGCTGAGCTGTGTCGCATGGGGGGTTTGCTGAGCTCTGTCGCATGGGGGGTTTGCTGAGCTGTGTCACATGGGGAGGTTTGCTGAGCTGTATCGGGGACGTTGCTAGCCTAGCCAGCCACTCTTAACTGAAATGCTCCAGCCCAGATAACATCCTGATTAATCTCCTATGCACCCACTCCAGTGCAATCACATCCTTCCTATGGGTGTGGTGACCAGATCTACATACAGTATTCTAGCTGTGGCCCAATGAGCATTTTATTCAGCTCCATCATAACCTCCCTGTTCTTATATTCTATCCCTCGGTTAATAAAGGCAAGTATCCCATGTGCCTTCTTAACCACCTGATCCACCTGTCCTGCTGCCTTTGGGGATCTTTGGACATACAACCCAAGATCCCTACAGTCCTCTGTACTTCCTAGCGTCCTACCATGCATTGCATATTCCCTTTGTTAGTCCTTTCAAAATGCATCACCTCACTTTTCAGGGTTAAATTTCATTCGTCACTGTTCTGTCCATCTGACCATTCCATCTATATCATCCTGTAATCACTATTTATCACATCAACAAAGAGTATAACTCCCCTGGCACTTGTTGCTGTGGTAACTGCAGTTGTCCCATTCCTGTGTTGGCCACCCATGGACCTCTGAGACTGATGGTAGTTCTGTACCCAGTAGTACAGCACTCAGCTGCTGAGATTCCTTCTTCCTGACCGGCCAATTTCTGTGAAGGAAAACCTTACTGTTTGTTCAGACATGACTGCGGTCTATTCGGCCATTCACTCCCACTGTGTACAATGGAGGTGGCAATTTCGCTACGCGTCTCCAAGTTTCCACATGGGCTGATTCTTGTTGAGAGCTTTGAAGATTTGTACACTGATTGGCTTCAGTGTATCATGTGTTTTCATAGGTCTAAATTCAGCTTGAATCTTGCACTTCAAATCTTCCAGTTCAACTCTGTTGTGAACATTTTACTGTAGAACTGCTTAATCGCACAATGGGCTAAACAGCTGGCTTGTAATGCAGAACAATGCCAGCAGAGCGGGTTCAATTCCTGTACCGGCCTCCCCAAGCAGGCGCCGGAATGTGGCGACTTGGGGCTTTTCACAGTAACTTCATTGAAGCCTACTTGTGACAATAAGCGATTATTATTATTAATTTACCTTTGGCTCATGCATTTCATTGCACTGGCGTAGCCAAAAGCGATCTTGTGGTGTACTTGAACATTTTCTCCCTCTGTCTGGTTCTTTTGTCTCCTTCGCTCTAGAGTCCTTTGTTCCCCATAATCTTCTGGCACGCTTCAGGTTATTGGCCTAAACTGTGGACTTCCTTCTGCTAAGATGAGTGGCTAATGCGTTCCATCTATGATTTGAAACTCCAAATCCTCCTTCATGCTATTACATTTGGTTGTCAAACTGATGTGTCCTCTCAGTATGAGTATTATGCCATCATATAGCCTCAATCTTACTTTCAAGGGCTTTGTTTTTGGATTGTGATGTTGGACTACTTTGCACAGGTTTGTGAATGTCATTGTGTTACATGACATACCTGTGTCTATTTGATGTTTCTTGTTTTCTTGATACTTTCACTCTGTGGTCACCATTGTAACAGTTAGAAACATTTTGCGGCCAATAGACGTGATTGAACCAACCTGTTGAATCGTATATCATTCTTTATCAGTCATATCTGCTGATATCTCTGCTGTTTCCATTTGTATAAGCTTGTTTTGCTTCTTCCGAGGAAAGCACTTGTGCACAAAATGATCCTGCTTCTTACAGTTAAAACACTGTCTTCCGCTGATGGACAATCCTTCTTTTTCTTTATATGCTGTCCTTTACAGATTTTGCATCATGCCCTTTGCCTGCGCTTGCTCTTCACTTTTGGCCTGGAATGTCTCTCAGCATAATGTACCTCGTGGTCTACTCTGCCATACATATGCTCAAACTGACATTTCACAACTTCTGCATTTTGATACATATCTGTCACTTTCTTTAGTGTCAGTTTCTCTTCTTTCAGTAGACTTGCTCTCACCAAGGGGTCACTTATATCTAAGATCATGCTGTAGCTGTCCAAAGTCACATGGTTCTGCAAGCTGTATTACTACTCTCACATAGTGATCAATGGTTTTATTTTCACCCTGAATTCTAGTGTTGAATACGTTTCGTTCATATGTAACATTCACTTGGGTTCAAAGTATGTGTTCAACATTTTCAACATCTGTTGTTTTTTTTCCCTTGCCTCATCTGTTAGGTTTAGAGTGATGTAGACTTTGGAGCAATCCATCCCTGTAGTGTTAAAAGTATGGCTTCTCTTATTGGTTCAGGATTTTTAATTAAGTCTGTTGCAACCTCGTAGTTTTGCCATTGTAAGTGGAAAAATTGCCAGGTTTGCCACGCATCATGTTTCAATTTGACTGGAGATGGGAGTGAAAAATTTACTGCAGCCATTTTACTCACATGTGTGATTTACTTTCAGCCATTGTGTTGGGTTTCCTGAGCCGTGCTATGTCATGAGGGGGGTGGCATGGCTGAGTTTTGTCGGGGGTGGGGGGTGGTTGCTGACCTGTGTCAGAGGTGGTGGGGGGTTATTGAGCTGTGTCGGTGTTGCCATGGTGCTGGAGTGGTTTGACATTCCAGCTGATTTACTCAAAGCAGTGCTGCTGAACAGGCTTCCGGGTAAGTGTCGGCAACCAATCCCAGTCTATGTGAATATGGCCATTTCATCTCATCAGTCCAGGCATGGTATAACCAACATTAAGAAGTTTAAATTTCATGCATAAGTACCACACGTGTGTGCACGTCAGGAATTCATCAGGATCCTGAGGCACATCAGCGACTTAAGTTGAATCAATTGCCGCTCCCCATATTGGAAGATTCAGGCCAGCAAATTCATATAAGGTAATAATTAAGGCAGTTGTTGAAACATTGCCAGTAGGTTTCCCAGCATGATGCCTGAAATGAGAAACTGTAGTTATGAAGAGAGACTGGCACTGTTTCCATTGAAGCAGAAAAGGCAAAAAATATTTAACAAGGCCTTTTATTTTTATTCTTGGGATGCTGGTGGCAGTTACAAGGTCACATCTATTGCCCATACCTAGTTGACCTTCTGCACCACTACTGTCCTTGTGCTGCTGCAGTTGGGTTTTCAAAATTATGTAAGCTTTTGACAGGCTGAATTCAGAACACTATTATCTCTGGTTTGGGAGTTACTGATGAGGCACCATGAATTTAAAGTAGCCACTATGAGAGCGAGAAGAGACAATAGGATGATTTATTTTGTTCAGAGGGTTGATAGAGCATGGAAAGATTTGCCAGAGGGACTGGCCGAGAACATGGCATCTTATAAGAAAAGTGGATGAACGCTTGATGCCAGTATGTTACAAGGCCAGAAAGTGGGCTAAGTTTTGTATTCCTCCAGTAAAGATGTTCTCAAGGAGCTGTCGATGGAAAATAATGCCTGAGCTTAGTAAATTTAAAACAAATAGATGTCACCAGATTCTAATGTCCAAGGTGTGGGACTAATTTTAAACTAAGTGTAAGGAGGAATATTTGTGACCTTTAACATGTTTAACAGTTGTATGTCCCAAATACTCTCCTTAACATTCAGATCAAAGGTTTATCTTTGTATTCTCTTGTTAGGGCTACTCCTTCATTGCTCCCTCCATTCTCTTCAAACGTAATGCTGTGATGACTGATCCCATTCAGCTACTTATGGGAGTGGATCGCCCGGGCAGTACTGCCATCGCACGCAGTGCTATGATGAAGGTATTTGTCATGTTAAAAATTATGCCTTTGTTGTGAGTTTATTATAATATGACCATTTTAAATGAACTATACTTGGCTATCACATTTATCAGTTTATTTTTTAAACTTTTAGTAATACAAATAAGGTGCACACCTGCAGTTTGTAATGTATTTTCTTTGATGTATCGGTACTCAGATATTTAAGTTAACACAATGTTTGAATTCCATCTCCCCACCTCCCCCAAATAGGATTCCCCGTTTTACCAACACTATGATCTGGATCTAAAAGACAGTCCACTTGGAGAAGGAAGTTTCTCTATCTGTAGGAGCTGTCGAAATAAGAAAACTGGGCAGGAGTTTGCCGTGAAAATTGTCAGCAAGAGGTAATGCCAAACCACGATGCTTAATTTTTAAATACAATGTAAGATTTCCGCTAATCTGTATCCTCACCCCAGTGGAAATAATTCATATAATTTTCTCTTCCTTTTATCTAGATCATTTTATTTAAAAGAAAAACTCAAGAAATGTCTATATATAGCCAAATATTAGACAAGAGTCTGTCTATTCAGTGTTCTAGGTAGGATAATTGTTTGTGTAATTAGGGCACTGAGTTGACTTTATTTGTCGCCTATTGTCATCACCATCCGAATGTAAGATGGGAGCAATCACATCAGAGAGAGTGGCAGTACAAATTTCCATTTGAAGATATAACTTTCTATTGAAGCAAAGCCAAGTCTGTGTCTTCATTGATTCTCGCTTATTGCAGCATTTTCTGATGAAGGCTCTTACTCATTCTCTTCGACTTAAGAAAATTCTGTCAGAAGCAGTGGGACTGTTTCACACACGAACTGCTCTCTAGCACTGTTGAAAATAGCGATGATAGGCAGCAAGAGAAATTGGGAAAGTAAAGTATACAGGGGGGAAGGTGGTTGTGAATCCGGCTGGGGTGAATGATGTGTTTTGGGAATTTTACAGTAGACTATACAAATCGGAACCCCCATCCGGGGAGGAGGGTATGAAGCGATTTTTGGGGGGGCTGCAGTTCCCGAGGATAGATGAGGATTATAGACGGATTGGGGGCGATGAAATCAGGTAAGGCTCTGGGATCTGATGGATTCCCGGTTGAGTTCTGCAAAAAGTTTTGCAGGCTGCTGGGGCCACTCCTTGTAAAGGCTTTTCATGAGTCCAAGGAGCTGGGAGTGCTCCCCCCAACGTTATCACAGGCATCAATTTCCCTTATTCTGAAGCGGGATAAGGGTCCAGAGAACTGAATCGTATAGGCCGATCTCTCTTTTAAATGTGGTGCAAAATATTTGGCAAAGATCTTGGCCACGCGCATAGAGTATTGTGTCCCGGAGAGGAGGTAGGGGAGAACCAGACGGGGATTGTGAAGGGACGTCACCAGACGGCTCTTAAATGTGATAATGATGCCAGTGGAGAGGCGCGAGGTTGAGGTGGTGGTAGCCATGGATGCAGAAAAAGCCTTGGATTGGGTAGAGTGGAAGTACCTGTGGATGTCCTGAGAAGGTTTGGGTTCAGGCAGGGATTCATTGACTGGGTCCGGCTGTTATATCAGGCACCAGTGGCGAATGTAAGGACCAACCGGGTCCGGTCAGAATATTTTAGTTTGTGTAGGGGGACGAGACAGGGGTGTTCACTCTCCCCACTACTGTTTGCCCTGGCCATAGAACCCTTGGCAATGGCGCTTAGGACATCGAACATCTGACAGGGGATGGTGAGGGAGGGGGGTGCGGTGGAGCATAGGGTTTCACTCTACGCGGACGACTTGCTCCTTTACATAACAGACCCATTGGGGAGATGGCTGGGATAATGGAGATATTGGAGGAATTTGGTCGGTTCTCGGGTTACAAATTAAACATGGGTAAGAATGAGGTGTTTGCTATCCAGGCACGGGGGCAGGTGAGGAGACAGAGAGTTACCGTTTAAAGTGGTGGGAAGGAGTTTTAGGTACCTGGGGATGCAGGTGGTAAGGGACTGGAGTCAGCTCTATAAGTTAAATTTGGGCAAGGCGATTGAGCAAATGAAAGGGGACTTCCACAGGTAGGACATGCTCCCGCTGTCATTGGCGGGGAGCGTACAGTCTGTGAAGGTGACAGTCCTCCCGAGATTGCTATTTGTGTTTCAATGTCTTCCAATTTTTATTCCTAAGGCATTTTTCAGAAAGCTGAACACAGTGATCTCGGGTTTTGTATGGGCTGGTAAGGCACCGAGCGGAAAGAAGGACCTTTGTGAATGGACCTTCGGGGTTGGGGGGGGGGGGGGGGGGGGGGGGCTTGGCCCTTCTGAATTTGATTAATTATTACTGGGCGGCGAATATATCGATGGTTAGGAAGTGGGGGAGGGGTCGGTGTGGGAGCGAGTGGAGGCGGTGTCCTGTAAGGGTACGTGTTTGGGGGCTTTGTTAACGGCATCTCTGCCATTCTCGCCAGCTCAGTACTCCACAAGCCCTGTGGTGGTGGCAGCCTCCGGTATTGGGACAATGGAGGCAGCACATGAGACTGGAGGGGTCGTCGATGTGGTCACCGATCTGTGATAACCACTGTTTTGTTCCGGTAGGGCCGGACGGGGATTTTAGGAGGTAGCAGCAGGCAGGGATTGAGAGATTTGGTGATCTCTTCATTGAAGAGGTTTTTCCGAGCCTGGAGAGATTAGAGGAGGAAGGAATGGTAGGAACGGATTTTGGTACCTGCAGGTACCAGACTTTGTCCGGAGGCAGGTTCCAAGCTTCCTTCCCCTCCCTCTAAGGGGACTACAGGATAAGGTGATGTCAGAAACAGGGGTTGGGGAGGGGAGGGTCTCGGAAATATATAAGGAACTGATGGAGTGGGAAGAGGTCCCAATCAGGGAGGTGAAGAAGAAGTGGGAGGAAGAGTTGGAAGTCGGACTATGGGAAAAGGCCTTGAGGAGAGTCAATTCATTCTCGTCATGTGCCAGGCTTGGCCTGATCCAGTTCAAGGTGGTCCACAGGGCTCATATGACTGTGGCCTGGATGAGTAGGTTTTTTTGAGGTGGTGGAGGACAGATGTGGGAGGTGCGGGGGAAGTCCAGCGAATCACGTACACATGATTTGGGCGTGTCCGAAGCTGAGGGCATTCTGGCAGGGATTTGCGGACGTCGTGTCAGAGGTTCTGGAAGGGAGGGTTACTCCGATTCCGAAAGGGCAATATTTGGGGTCCCGAAGATCCGGAGGCCAAGGAGGAGAGAGAGGCCAACGTTTTGACTTTTACCACCCTCGTGGCCCGGAGACGGATTTTGCTGGGATGGAGGGACTCGGAGCCTCCAAAGTCAGGGGTGTGGGTCAGCGACATGGCAGGGTTTCTCAGGCTGGAGGAGATTCATTTGGCCTTAAGAGGTTCAATCCAGGGGTTCGCTCGGAGGTGGCAGCCGCTCATCGACTTCTTTAAGGACAACTGACCGTCAGGAGGGGGGGGGGGGGGGGGTGCATGGGGCATTGTGCAATAAGGATAGGGAATCTAATATACGGGCAGTCAGGAGGTGGGGTGGGGGGGAAGTTGGGTATGTTATTGTGATATTTATTGTTGCGTGTGTCAGACTGCTCTGTTTAGAATGTTTAAATGTTAAGATTATAAATGCTTCAATAAAATGATTTCTTAAAAAAAAGAAAATAGTGATGATAAACATTTGCCCTCTAATATCTAAAATACTTTACAATAATTCCTAAATTTGAGATTTTATGTACTTGACAAGTTATCTACACTTTACATGTTGTGGAAGTTCACTTGAGCTCTAAAGATCAAAGAGGGATGATTGTTCTGGAATGGATTAAGTGTAAACACTAAATATAAAATGCTGGAAATATTTAGCAAGTCTGGCAGCAGCTGAGGAGACTGAAAAAAATTAACGTTTCAAGTTGGCGATCTTTTGTCAGAACTGTAAAATGTTGGAGATGGAACAGGAAAGTGGTGGCGTAGCAGTATTGCCACTTGACTGGTGATCCAGAGACCTAGGGTAATCCTCTGGGGTCCTGGGTTCAAATCCCACCATGGTAGATGATGGAAATTGAATCCCGGCACTGGATTCTGTGATCGCCGACGGTGAAATCGCGTTCGGCGATTGGCCGGAGAATCCCCATTTACACCAGAATTGGGAGCGGCACCGTTTTTGCTGTGCTCCACCCCCTCAAAAATAGTGCCCGGGTACGCCGCACGCTGTATGGGCAGCCTCAGGACTTCACCCGCAGCCCTCCCCTGATGTGCTGCCCCCGATGGGCCGAGTCCCCAACGGCATGGGGCGCGTGTCCTCACAGCTTTCAGGGACCTCGCATGGCGGCTGCGGACTGAGTCCAGCAGTGAGGGGAGAGCCGTTCCGCTGGCAGGGGGGCTTTGGCGGGGGCTGGGGGGACTGGTGGTGGGGGGGGGGGGGGGTGACGAGGCTGGTTACAGGGGGCAGTTTTTGGCAGGCCGGGTCCACGTGTGGTTGGTGCCATGTTGCACGGCGCAGCTGGCGCTGTGCGCTTGCGTGACTACAGACGTGGCCAAACGAGGCTTTACGCTGCGTGGCTGCTGGCCCCCCCCCCACCGGATGGAGGATCGGTGCGGAGGCGGCGCCGACTCTCTGGTCGTAAGACCAGACGTGGACATAGCCCCAGGATCGGAGAATCCAGCCCCTGGAATTAAAAGTCTAATGATGGCCATGAAACCATTGTCAATTGTCATAAAAACCCACCTGGTTCACTAATGTCCTTTAGGGAAAGAAATCTGCCATCCTTACCTGGTCTGTGACCCAGACCCACAGCAATGTGGTTGACTCTTAAATGCCCTCTGAAATGGCCTAGCAAGCTACTCAGTTTTATCAAAACTAATACAAAGACAATAAAAAGGCTAGACAGACCACCTTAACATTGACCAATGCATTGGAAACAACAACATGTGATTCTGCAAAGCCCTCCTTGTGCCAAAATTGAGAGATCTGTCTCACAAACTAGTCAAGCAACAGCCTGAGATAGTCATACTCACCTTACAAATAATGTTGACTATTACCATATCTGGGTAAGTCCTGTCCCACCAGCAGGACTGAGCACAGACGTGATGGCACAGTGGTATACAGTCGGGAGTGAGTTGCTCTGGGAGTCCCCAATACCGATTCCAGGGAAACCTTCATTACCATGTACCGTCCACCGTCAGCTGATGAATCAATACGTCCTCCATGTTGAACACCACTTGGAGGAAGCACTGAGGATGGCAAGGGCACAGAATATACTCTGGGTGTGGGGGTTCAATGTCCATCACCGAGAATGGCTCAGTAGCAGCACTACTGACTGAGTTGGCCGAGCCCTAAAGGACATAGCTGCTAGACTAACTCTGCGACAGGTGGTGAGGGAACCAGCAAGAAGGAAAAACATTATCACCAATCTGTCTGCCACAGATGCATCTCTCCATGACAGTATCAGTAGGAGTGACCACCGTACAGTCCTTGCAGTTACAAAGTCCCAACTTCACATTGAGGATACCCTCCATTGTGCTAAATTGATAGATTCAGAACAGATCTAGCAGCTCAGTACTGGGCATTTATGAGGCGCTGTGGGCCATCAGCAGCAGCAGAATTGTAGTCAGCCACAATCTGCAACCTCATGGCCCAGCATATCCCACCTCTCTACCAATATACTAAGCCAGGGGATCAACCCTGGTGCAATGAAGAGTACAAGAGGGAATGTCAGGAGCAGCACCAGCATACTGAAAAACGAGGTGTCATCCTGGTGAAGCTATAACACACGATTGCTTGTGTGCCAAACAACATAAGCAGCAAGTGATAGAGTTAAGCAAACCCACAGCCAACGGATCAGATCTAAGCTCTGTTGTCCTGCCACATCCAGACGTGATTGGTGGTGGACAATTAAGCAGCTCACTGGAGGAGGAGGCTCCACAAATGTCCCCATCCTCAATGATGGAGGAGCCCAGTACACCAGTGCAAAAGTCAAGGCTGAAGCATTTGCAATAATCTTCAATCAGAAATAGCAAGTGGATAATCAATCTCTGTCACTTCCAGAGGTCCCCAATATCACAGATGTCAGTCTTCAGCCAATTTGAGTCACCTCACGTGTTCTCAAGAAATGGCTGAAGGCACTGGATACTGCAAAGGCTATGACCCCTGACAATATTCCTGCAATAAAACTGAAGACATGTGCTCCAGAACTTGCCGCACCCCTAGCCAAGCTGTTCCAATACATCAACCTTGCAATGTCCTGTACATAAAAAGCAGGACAAATGCATCACGACCAATTATCACCCTATCAGTCGACTCTCAGTCATAAGTAAAGTGATGGAAGGGGTTATCAATAATGCTATCAGAGTGGCACTTAGCAATAACCTGCTCACTGATGTTCAGTTTGGGTTCTGCCAGGGTCACTCAGCTCCTGATCTCATTACAGCCTTTGTTCAAACAAGGACAAAAGAGCTAAACTCCAGAGCTGAGATGAGAGTGACTGCCCTTGACATCAAGGAGCATTTGATTGAGTATGGCATCAAGAAGCCTCAGCAAAACTGGAGTCAATAGGAATCAGGGGGAAACTCTACTGGTTGGAGTCATACCAAGCCCAAAGCAAGATGAAAATGAAAATCGCTTATTGTCAAAAGTAGGCTTCAATTGAAGTTACTGTGAAAAGCCCCTAGTCGCCACATTCCGGCGCCTATTCGGGGAGGCTGGTACGGGAATTGAACCCTGCTCCTGGCCTGCCTTGGTCTGCTTTCAAAGCCAGCGGTCAGTCATCTCAGTCCGTTGTCATCACTACAGAGGTTCCTCAGGGTAGTGTCGTCATCGCCCTACCATTTTCAGCTGCTTCATCAATGGCCTTCCTTCCAACATAAGGTCAGAAGTGGGAATGTTCGCTGATGATTGCACAATGTTCAGCATTGTTCACGACTCCTCAGACACTGAAGCAATGTACATGCAAATGCAACAAGACCTGGACAATATCCAGGCTTGGGCTAACAAATGGCAAGTAATATTTCCACCACACAAGTGCCAAGCAATGACCACTTGAGCAAATCAAACCATCGCCCATGACATTCATTGGCATTACCATCACTGAATCCGCCACTATCAATACCCTGTAGATATTATTATCTACCATTGACCAGAAAGTGAACTCCTAGCCATATTAACACTGTGACTACCAGACAGAGCTGGTCAGAGGCGAGGAATTCTACGGCGAGTAATTCACCTCCTGACTCCCCAAAGCCTGTTCATCACCTACAAAGTGCAAGTCAGGAGTGTGATGGAATGCTCTTCCCTGGATGAGTGAAGTTCCAACAGCACTCAAGATGCTCAACACCATCCAGGACAAAGCAGCTAGCTTGATTGGCATGCCTTCCATAAACATTCACAACCTCCATCACCATCACACAGTAGCAGCAGTGTGTACCATCTACAAGATGCATTGCAAGAACTCACCATGGCTCCTTCTGGAGCACTTCCAAACCCACAATCACTACCATCTAAAAAGACAAGAGCAGCAAATACATGGGCACACTACCACCGGGAGTTCCCCTCCAAGTCACTCACCATCCTGACTGGGAAATATATCGCTGTTCCTTCACTGTCGCTGGTTTAAAAGTCTGGAACTCCCTCCCTAACAGAACTGTGGGTGTACCTACATCAGATGGACTGCAGCGGTTCAAGAAGGCACCACCTTCTCAAGGGCAATTAGGGATGGTCAACAAATGCTGGTCTGAGCAGCGAAGCCCACATCCCATAAAAATTAGTATATTTAAAAATATATATTTTTCAGCAGGCTAACTGGCAGGAAAGGACTTTTGATTGGGTTGAAGACAAGAGAGATTGGACATGAGGATGATGGTGCAAGGTAAAAGGAAGTGGTAATGGAAAAGTTGGTGCGGTGCAGATGTAAATGGGGATAGTAGAATCAATACCTTCAGGTGCCATCAAAACACAAACACAAAGAAAAAATAATTGGGCAGAAATTATCATCGGAAATAGTTGAATTCCATGCAGAAGCTGGAATGCTGTAAAATACCTCATTGAAAATTGAGGTGCTGTTCCTCAAGTTTACATTAAACTTCATTGGAACAGTCAGGAGGCCAATTATAGAGAGGTCAGAGTGGTTGTGGGTGGAGAATGAAAATTACAGGTGACCAGAAGCTTGAGATCACTCTTATGGATTAAACAGGTGTTCTGTTAAATGGTCACCTTATCTGAGTTTCTGGAGGGAACCACATTATGGGCAGCAAATACATTGGGCAGGATCTTGAGGCCCGCGGAATTTTGCAAGAATTGGGAAACACGATTCTTGCCGGAGATCAGGGGCGGAATTCTCCGACCCCCCTGCAGGGACGGGGAATCGCCCGAGGCCGGCGTAAACCCGCCGTTGCCGGAATTCTCCGCCACCCAGGAATCGGCGGGAGCGGGAATCACGCCCCGCCGATCGGCATGTCCCGATATAGCGGAGTGGCGCCAACCACTCCAGCGCGGGCCTAGCCCCTAAAGGTGCAGAGAATTCCGCACCTTTGGGGAGGCCTGATGCCGGAGTGGTTGGCGCCACTCCGCTATGCCGGGACCCCCCGCCCCGCCGGGTAGGGGAGAATTTCGCCCCAGGTTTCCCAATTTTCCTCGATCCCCCTCAATAAATATTCACGTCATATCAGCAAGGTTTATAACAGGTTGGGCCGAACGTAAGGCAGTCGAGGGGATCCCTCCAGGGACGCAGAGGTAAGTACACCCCCTGAGAGGGTAGAGGGACATGCCTGGACAGTACCCTGGCACTGCTCCCGGCACTAGTCAGCACTTGTGCAAGCCTGACACTTTGCAAAATTCTGGCCAATTCCGCCCAATATTTGAAATTGAAAGAGGTACAAGTAAATCGCTGTTTCACCTGAAAGGCATATTTAGGCATTGGACAGTGAGAAGGGAGAGGGTAAAAAATTTAGTTTTGAATCTCCTGTGCTTGCATAGGACATACCATGTGAAGAGGAGAAAGGGCTCTTGGGAAGGCTTGAGGAGTGTATCTGGTGGAGTGGAGGGGGCGGTCCTTTCCAAATGCTAAGATAGCTTATTCCCAGAAAAATATGAGACATCACTTTAACACTTAACTCACCATTTATAAAATCCACTAAATTTATTTCCTTCCTTTATTACGTTATAGCACCATTGCCATCAGCAAGCCTTCAAGCAATTTCTCACCAAGCTCTGTGTATAATCGCACTTAGCGCAGGTGCCAGAACAGATGTTGCAGACGGTTGAATACAGTTCAATTAATTAAGAGAGTGATTATCTTCAGTGCCACTAGTTGAATGTTGTACCCATAGATTTGAAAATGAACCATAAATTGTAGGTGACATTTTAATCATATGTTCCTTTGAGTGCTTTTATTTTTCTTATCAGGGAACAATGGAGCTGACAAAAAGCATAATTATAATAACTGGAACCAGTGAAACTGGATAGGGCTGAGCGGTAGTGGAGAAAGGCCAGAAGAAGTGGCAGGGTCGAGATGTGGGCAGGAAGATAGAGGTTGGCACAGATCTTTACATTGTGGCATGTGCAGATTGATGGGTCTCCACTTTGGTTTCAATATTAAACAATTTAAAGATAATGGGCGGGACCAGAGAATCCTGCTGCCAGCGAACAGCCGGAGAATTCCGGCCAATATTTCTAGTCTGGAGTTATAAGTGTTTTTGTTTGTTCCTCTGTATTCCAGTTTGTTCAACAAATAATACTTTTTCATTACATTTTTACAGAATGGAAGCAAACACTCAAAGGGAGATTGCAGCTCTGAAGCTGTGTGAAGGACACCCTAACATTGTAAAACTGCATGATGTTCATCATGACCAGGTATATTACAAAAGTACTGTGTGGCTTGGCAATCAGGCACTAAAAGATCCTTTGTTCAATGCACTAGGCCTTCCAGTAGCAAGTGTAGTATAATCCTATCCTGTTAACTTGGTGGGTGTCATCTGATGATAAAAGGGCGAGAGTGGTCTCCGAGCTCAAGAACCACGAGCGCCAATAATTCTACTTTGAGGAAACAATATGCGTTTCAGCTGACATTTCAGAGGCTGTGGCACTATAAATGGAAGGGAGAGCGCACAGTCGTTTCTAGCTTTGGGGTTTCATCCTTTAGATGTGGCATTAAACCAACATGCGGTCTGCCCCTTAGGTGGATATAGAAGACACAACGGAACATCTTGAGAAACAGTTGATGTTTTCCAGTGTCATTTATTCTTCAACCAATACGAAGCAAAATTGATTATCAGATTATTTATGTTACTATTGTCTGTGGGACCTATTTTTTAAAATTGATTTACGGGAAGTTGTCGTCACTGGCTCGACCAGCATTTATTGCCCGTCCCTAAGTGCCCTTGAGAAGGTAGTGTGAGCTTCCTTCCAGAACTGTTGCAACCCCTCGGGGTAGATACAGCCACAGTGCTGTTAAAGTGGAAATTCCAGGATTTTGACCCAGCGACAGTGAAGGAATGGCGATAAATTTCCATATCAGGATGGTGAGTGACTTGGAGGGGAATCTTCATGTGTTGGTGTTCCCAGGTATCTGCTGCTCTTGTCCTTCTAGATGGTAGTGGCCGTGGGTTTGGAAGGTGCTGCTCAAAGAACCTTGGTGAGTTCCTGCAGTGAATCCTGTAGATGGTACATAAGGCTACTACTGTTCATTGGGGGTGGACGGATTGAACATTTGTGAAAGGGGGAGCAATTAAGCAGGCTGCTTAGTCCTGGATGGTGTTGAGCGTCTTGAGTGTTGTTGGACAAGTGGAGAGTATCCTATTACACTCCTGACTTGTGCCTTGTAAATAGTGAGCACAGTAAGAAGTCTTACAACACCAGGTTAAAGTCCAACAGGTTTGTTTCAAACACTAGCTTTCGGAGCACTGCTCCTTCCTCAGGTGATTCACCTGAGTGAGAAGGTAAAATCAAACACTAGTGTTTTGTGCTTAAACAAAGGAGATTACAATGGGATGAGAGAAGAGCTAGCTAACGTAGACTGGGAGCAAAGACTTTATGGTGATACAGTTGGGGAACAGTGGCGAACCTTCCAAGCAATTTTTCACAGTGCTCAGCAAAGGTTTATACCAACAAAAAGGAAGGACAGTAGAAAGAGGGAAAATCAACCGTGGATACCTAAGGAAATAAGGGAGAGTATCAAATTGAAGGAAAAAGCAGACAAAGTGGCAAAGATTAGTGGGAGACTAGAGGACTGGGAAATCTTTAGGAGGCAACAGAAAGCTACTAAAAAAGCTAGAAAGAAGAGTAAGATAGATTATGAGAGTAAACTTGCTCAGAATATAAAAACAGATAGTAAAAGTTTCTACAAATACATAAAACAAAAAAGAGTGGCTCAGGTAAATATTGGTCCTATAGAGGATGAGAAGGGAGATTTAATAATGGGAAATGAGGAAATGGCTGAGGAACTGAACAGGTTTTTTGGGTCGGTCTTCACAGTGGAAGACACAAATAACATGCCAGCGACTGATAGAAATGAGGCTATGACAGGTGAGGACCTTGAGAGGATTGTTATCACTAAGGAGGGAGTGATGGGCAAGCTAATGGGGCTAAAGGTAGACAAATCTCCTGGCCCTGATGGAATGCATCCTAGAGTGCTAAAAGAGATGGCTAGGGAAATTGCAAATGCACTAGTGATAATTTACCAAAATTCACTAGACTCTGGGGTGGTCCCGGTGGATTGGAAATTAGCAAACGTGACACCACAGTTTAAAAAAGGAGGTAGGCAGAAAGCAGGTAATTATAGGCCAGTGAGCTTAACTTCAGTAGTAGGGAAGATGCTGGAATCTATCATCAAAGAAGAAATAGCGAGGCATCTGGATGGAAATTGTCCCATTGGGCAGACGCAGCATGGGTTCATAAAGGGCAGGTCCTGCCTAACTAATTTAGTGGAATTTTTTGAGGACATTACCAGAGCGGTAGATAACGGGGAGCCAATGGATGTGGTATATCTGGATTTCCAGAAAACCTTTGACAAGGTGCCACACAAAAGGTTGCTGCATAAGATAAAGATGCATGGCGTTAAGGGTAAAGTAGTAGCATGGATAGAGGATTGGTTAATTATTAGAAAGCAAAGTGGGGATTAATGGGTGTTTCTCTGGTTGGCAATCAGTAGCTAGTGGTGTCCCTCAGGGATCAGTGTTGGGCCCACAATTGTTCACAATTTACATAGATGATTTGGATTTGGGGACCAAGTGCAATGTGTCCAAGTTTGCAGACGACACTAAGATGAGTGGTAAAGCGAAAAGTGCAGAGGATACCGGAAGTCTGCAGAGGGATTTGGATAGGTTAAGTGAATGGGCTAGTGTCTGGCAGGTGGAATCCAATGTTGACAAATGTGAGGTTATCCATTTTGGTAGGAATAACAGCAAAAGGGATTATTATTTAAATGATAAAATATTAAAACATGCTGCTGTGCAGAGAGACCTTGGTGTGCTTGTGCATGAGTCACAAAAAGTGGTTTACAGGTGCAACAGGTGATTAAGAAAACAAATGGAATTTTGTCCTTCATTGCTGGAGGGATGGAGTTTAAGACTAGGGAGGTTATGTTGCAATTGTATAAGGTGTTAGTGAGGCCACACCTGGAGTATTGTGTTCAGTTTTGGTCTCCTTACCTGAGAAAGGACGTACTGGCGCTGGAGGGTGTGCAGAGGAGATTCACTAGGTTAATCCCAGAGCTGAAGGGGTTGGATTACGAGGAGAGGTTGAGTAGACTGGAACTGTACTTATTGGAATTTAGAAGGATGAGGGGGGATCTTATAGAAACATATAAAATTATGAAGGGAATAGATAGGATAGATGCAGGCAGGTTGTTTCCACTGGCGGGTGAAAGCAGAACTAGGGGACATAGCCTCAAAATAAGGGGATGTAGATTTAGGACTGAGTTTAGGAGGAACTTCTTCACCCAAAGGGTTGTGAATCTATGGAATTCCTTGCCCAGTGAAGCAGTTGCGGCTCCTTCGTTAAATGTTTTTAAGATAAAGATAGATAGTTTTTTTAAAGGGATTAAGGGTTATGGAGTTCGGGCCGGAAAGTGGAGCTGAGTCCACAAAAGATCAGCCATGATCTCAATGAATGGCGGAGCAGGCTCGAGGGGCCTTATGGCCTACTCCTGCTCCTAGTTCTTATGTTCTTATGTTCTTATATACTGTACTTACAAAGCAACAAAGACAGTGTTTCAAAGTAATTAATTGGCCTGAAATATCTTGGAACATGATACAACTGCAAATTTTACAGGAGTTGAGATGCTGAGGACGATATTTCTGAATTGAGATTTATCTCCTCACTAAGCTGATGAGAAACCATCCCCTGTCTCTCCATCCCCTGTCTCTCCATCCATTCTCACATTTCCCTATCTCTCATTCCCCTGTCTCTCATTCCCCTATCTCTCATTCCCCTGTGTCTCCATCCATTCTCCCATTTCCCTATCTCTCATTTCCCTGTCTATCGTTCCTCTGTCTCTCATTCCCCTGTCTCTCCATCCCCTGTCTCTCCATCCCCTGTCTCTCCATCCCCTGTCTCTCCATCCCCTGTCTCTCCATCCCCTGTCTCTCCATCCCCTGTCTCTCCATCCCCTGTCTCTCCATCCCCTGTCCCTCCATCCCCTGTCTCTCCATCCCCTGTCTCTCCATCCCCTGTCTCTCCATCCCCTGTCTCTCATTCCCCTGTCTCTCATTCCCCTGTCTCTCCATCCCCTGTCTCTCATTCCCCTGTCTCTCATTCCACTGTCTCCCCATCCTCTGTCTCTCCACGCCCTGTCTCTCTATCCCCTGTCTCTCCATCCCCTGTCTCTCCATCCCCTGTCTTTCTATCCCCTGTCTCTCCATCTCCTGTCCCTCCATCCCCTATCTCTCCATCCCCTGTCTCTCCATCCCCTGTCTCTCCATCCCCTGTCTTTCTATTCCCTGTCTCTCCATCTCCTGTCCCTCCATCCCCTATCTCTCCACCCCCTGTCTCTCCATCCCCTGTCTCTCCATCCCCTGTCTCTCCATCCCCTGTCTCTCATTCCCCTGTCTCTCATTCCCCTGTCTCTCCATCCCCTGTCTCTCATTCCCCTGTCTCTCATTCCACTGTCTCTCCATCCTCTGTCTCTCATTCCCCTGTCTCTCCACCCCGTCTCTCTATCCCCTGTCTCTCCATCCCCTGTCTCTCCATCCCCTGTCTTTCTATCCCCTGTCTCTCCATCTCCTGTCCCTCCATCCCCTATCTCTCCATCCCCTGTCTCTCCATCCCCTGTCTCTCCATCCCCTGTCTTTCTATCCCCTGTCTCTCCATCTCCTGTCCCTCCATCCCCTATCTCTCCACCCCCTGTCTCTCCATCCCCTGACTCTCCATCCACTGTCTCGCCATCCCCTGTCTCTCCATCCCCTGTCTCTCCATCCCCTGTCTCTCCATCCCCTGTCTCTCCATCCCCTGTCTCTCCATCCCCTGTCTCTCCATCCCCTGTCTCTCCATCCCCTGTCTCTCCATCCCCTGTCTCTCCATCCCCTGTCTCTCCACCCCCTGTCTCTCCATCCCCTGTCTCTCAATCCCCTGTCCCACCATCCCCTCTTTCTCCACCCCCTGTCTCTTATTCCCCTGTCACTCCACCCCCTGTCTCTCCATCCCCTGTCTCTCCACCCCCTGTCTCTCCACCCCCTGTCTCTCCACCCCCTGTCTCTCCATCCCCTGTCTCTCCACCCCCTGTCTCTCCACCCACTGTCTCTCCACCCACTGTCTCTCCACCCCCTGTCTCTCCACCCCCTGTCTCTCCACCCCCTGTCTCTCCACCCCCTGTCTCTCCACCCCCTGTCTCTCCATCCCCTGTCTCTCCACCCCCTGTCTCTCCACCCACTGTCTCTCCACCCACTGTCTCTCCACCCCCTGTCACTCCACCCCCTGTCTCTCCATCCTGTCTCTCCATCCTCTGTCACTCCACCCCCTGTCTCTCCACCCACTGTCTCTCCACCCCCTGTCACTCCACCCCCTGTCTCTCCATCCTGTCTCTCCATCCTCTGTCACTCCACCCCCTGTCTCTCCATCCCCTGTCTCTCCACCCCCTGTCTTTCTATCCCCTGTCTCTCCATCCCCTGTCTCTCCATCCCCTGTCTCTCCACCCCCTGTCTCTCTATCCTCTGTCTCTCCACCCCCTGTCACTCCAACCCCTGTCTCTCCATCCCCTGTCTCTCCATCCCCTGTCCCTCATTCCCCTGTCTCTCATTCCCCTGTCTCTCCATCCCCTGTCACTCCACCCCCTGTCTCTCCACCCACTGTCTCTCCACCCCCTGTCTCTCCACCCCCTGTCTCTCCATCCCCTGTCTCTCCATCCCCTGTCTCTCCATCCCCTGTCTCTCCACCCCCTGTCTCTCTATCCTCTGTCTCTCCATCCCCTGTCTCTTCACCCCCTGTCTTTCCATCCCGTCTTTCCAACCACTGTCTCTCCATCCCCTGTCTCTCCACCCCCTGTCTCTCATTCCCCTGTCTCTCCATCCCCTGTCCCTCCATCCCCTGTCCCTCCATCCCCTGTCTCTCCATCCCCTGTCCCTCCATCCCCTGTCCCTCCATCCCCTGTCTCTCCATCCTCTGTCTCTCCATCCCCTGTCTCTCCATCCCCTGTCTCTCTATCCCCTGTCTCTCATTCCCCTGTCTCTCCAACCCCTGTCTCTCCACCCGCTGTCTCTCATTCCCCTGTCTCTCCATCCCCTGTCTCTCCACCCCCTGTCTCTCCACCCCCTGTCTCTCCACCCCCTGTCTCTCAACCCCCTGTCTCTCCATCCCCTGTCTCTCCATCCCCTGTCCCTCCATCCCCTGTCTCTCCATCCCCTGTCTCTCCATCCCCTGTCTCTCCATCCCCTGTCTCTCCATCCCCTGTCTCCCCATCCTGTCTCTCCATCCTCTGTCTCTCATTACCCTGTCTCTCCATCCCCTGTCTCTCAATCCCCTGTCTCTCATTACCCTGTCTCTCCATCCCCTGTCTCTCCATCCCCTGTCTCTCCATCCCCTGTCTCTCCATCCCCTGTCTCTCCATCCCCTGTCTCTCATTCCCCTGTCTCTCCATCCCCTGTCTCTCCATCCCCTGTCTCTCCATCCCCTGCCAAAACAAATATTATCCACCAGCATCCTCACCATTATCACTAAGATTAAAAATGACGTGACACTTTCACAAGGGTAAAACAGGCTATTCCCATTCCCAGCAGTGAAATTCCCCGTTGACACTTTTTCCGCCCCTCTGTGCCTCTTGGTTCCCATATACTCTTGCCGCACTCTCAATCCCATCACTCCCTCTACAAGCTCTCCACCACACCTTCTTTCTTTATCTCTCCGAGTTCTATCCTTCTGCTTGCCACTTCCTCATTTCCCCGGCACTATATTTCAGCTTCCACTCACCTAGCTGGCTTAAATTCCCATTCATGGTCCTCTAGTTAGATCTTCCCCTGTCTCTACTGCTCACAGCTGGCTGCATTTTCTCTTGCTGAGGATAACTTTTACCCAGCAGTTCCCTTCAAAGATAACCCCTAACCAGCTTTACATATCTTTTTCGTGGAAACTTTCCACAATTGTATTTCCTATTCAATGCTCCACCCCCAAACTGCATTTTCATTGGAAATGCCCACCCCTCACACTGAATTTCCGAAGCAGAGATAACTCACCCTCCTCTTCCTCCCTTTCCCCTTTCTTCCTTATCCCTTGTATAATCAGCCTCCTGCCTTTTAGACTTGTGCACCTGTCTTACCCCTTTAACAATGCTTACATAATTCCCTGGGCGTGATTTAATCACGCTGTTACATCCGCCACGGCTCTGGGCGTGCCGGTTAGCTAGCGGGAAAGGCCAAACGCAAATCAGAACAATGCTTGCATAATTCCCTGGCCGTGATTTAATCACGCTGTTACACACGGCGCAGATCTGGGCGTGCCGGTTAATTAGCGGGAAAGGCCAAGCACAAATCAGTTTGCTATCTAATATCTCTACCAAATATGGCGAGCCTATCATTAACCCCAATTTGCATTAATTTTACTCTCATTCGTGAGATTGAATTTGAATGTAACGGCATCCTGGGAATTAACCGGCTCCCCAGTGAGAAATCACACAGGCGTTGTTTAGTACTCCTTTTTAAAAATGTGAATCTGGCGCAATGGCTACTGAGGGGAACTGAGGTGAGTAGCAATTTCTATTTCCGGGCATGCAACTCAAGGGTGCCGGAGCTGCTACATCAGTGCTCGAAGGGGAAAAGGTGGACCGGGCTTAGTGAGGGAGCTGACGTGTTCAAGGTCGAGGGTTGCTCCTGGGCCAATGGGGACGGGAATAGTGAAGGGCTTTTCTTCTGTGAGTCCTTAAAGCCATATTTAAATATTTTGGATATCCATAATAGGGGCAACTGCAGATGTTGCCAGTCTGCCCTAAAACACTTCAAGGACATAGCCCTGATCTTAGTTATATACTGAATACTTATATATCAAAGTTATATACTTTGATTGTGAGCAGCCTCTAGCTTCACAGCTGCAGGCTATTGCTAATAAGGAATTGGCCTTGTTAGTTGTGAGAGCATTTCACAGCTGCAGGTTGTGTTTGCTGCTTGCTCCTGCTGGTGGCTGCAAATGCCTGGAGGCTGCTGTGGCTTTTATGTAGCCGGAAAGTAGGACAATTTTTCTAAATACATGAGTGCTGGAACGCCGGGCTCAGGGCGACGTATAAGTCCAGAAGGCAATCCGGTTTGAGGCAAGAAAACGCAGCGGGACCTGGTGCGCAACATTGATCCAACTGGGCCACCTGCTAACATTGTTGAAGAAATGCTTTCACAGGTTGCTGATGCTTTGTTGTTGGTGCGGTGAGTGCTGTATGTAACTGGCACTTCATCACAGGAAGCTGGAAGACAAGGATGTTGAACTGCACCTTGAGCGCCAGTGGAATATGTGGATGCCAGGATTTGGTTGCGGTGAGATTGGGCCGTGTGGGAGGGGCCTGCACATCTGCGGCTTCTGGGCGGAGAATGGCTCTGATACGTGGAACAAGTAACACATTGATGGACAGATCATTTCTATGACAAAGTTCTGGACATGATAACACATTCTCAGGCTTATCCTCCATTTCTGTTGAGGAACCTGTGAGGGGTGATTCCGTGTGTTTGTTTTTTTGTGAAAATGGGCTGATTTGGCTTTGTATTGGTAGCAATATGGAACAGTGACCTTTCCTTGTTGTTTGATGGTTAGTGCGATATGTAGAATATTACATAGTTGACCGTTGAATAAACAAAATATTCTGAAGTGACTTCTCGTGGGTACACGTGTCATGTTTCAGACGATGATTATTGCATCGCATTTCAATCAAACTTTAAAGGCTGAACACTTTGCCTGACCTCGAGAAGCGTCAGCATAATAGAGGCAGCAGCCAACAATCAAACACTCAAGCTGGGCTTCAGCACTGGGAATATCCAAGGGGCTGGTTTAGCACAGTGGGCTAAGACAGCTGGCTTGTAATGCAGCACAAGACCAGCAGCGTGGGTTCAATTCCCGTTCCAGCCTCCCTGAACAGGCGCCAGAATGTGGCGACTGGGGGCTTTTCACCTAACTTAATTGAAGCCTACTTGTGACAATAAGCGATTATTATTATTAAAAGGTGAGCGTGTGGATCATGGGAGGGTACCTGAGCACAGCCTCCCTAATGTCCTGGCAGGGGTCTGAGGTCTAGGGGCCCTGCTGTAGCTGGGGGTGAGGGTGCAGAGCAAGGTTTTCCAACACAACTGGCTCACTGGATGGCACTGGAAGGCAGGACATGTAAGGATGGGGGACGCTTGGGGTATTTGAGGGTCCCGGGGTAGAAACCCAAACTGATTGTCGGTCTACCTCCTTCTCCAATTCCTTACAGAACCACTGCACACCCTAAAGACCCGGCTGCCCATCGGGCCATGGGGACACCAGCGTCGGCCCACGGTGTACAGGCACGGTTGATCTTTCGGGGAGAAGACGGACAGCATGCATCGCAGGAGATTCCGTCTCAACAAAGAGACAGTGTGGCACCTGTTGCCATATCCTCGCAGACTTGGCAACCCGTAGAGGAGGAGGACACCTGCTCTCGGTGGCTGTGAAGGTCACCACAGCCCTGACCTTCACCGGTTCATTCCAGGGCTCGAGCGGGGATTTGTATGGACTAGCCCACAAGTGCATCAGTGAGGTTACGGTTGTCCTGTATGCCCAGTCAGCAGGATATATTAAATCTGAACTGGACCAAGCCCACCAAAATGCCCGGGCTGCAGGATTCTCCGCCATCGTCGGGATGTCCCAGGTCCAGGGGAAAATCGATGGCATGTATTCCATCTTGTGTGCACTGGGGTATCAGGGAGTGTCCCCCCATTAACAGGAAGGGGTTCCATCCCTGAATATTCAACGCGTGTCCAACCCGCATCCTCTCCCTTGAGGCTGCCCTGTTCCACCCTTCCAAGGTCTGGGTGATAGACCTGTGTCGGCATTGTCAGCGGATCAATATATAAGGCAGGAGAATGATGTTCACTCGCTGTGAGGTAAGACCTGGTTCTCCTCACTTTATGCCAAACTCTGATTCCTGTCTTTCTGCGGACAGCACGCTCACACCCATTCTCTGAACAGGGTCTGCATCGGGGCCATCGATCTTGAAGCACTGTGCCCAGGGGGTAGTGGAGGTCCACAGGGGGTGCAGACAGGACCGCTGTGAAGATTAATGTGACAGAGGCTTCACATGTATCAGGCATGACATTTTGAAATTGGGAACCTTTGACATTTCCAACCCTCCTGGCTACAGATAGTGCGCCGGCTCGTGCCCAGAATGCACATCAGAGATGGAGGCAGCCTGCTGTTTTTCACACACTGTGGCCTTTGATGCCCTTGGCGGACGTCCTTTGGATGGCCTGGAGCCGGAGGGCCGAGGACCTACTGGTGTCGCTGGCTTCACTGTGCCACCATGTTCTGCCCACTGCCCATGAGATGCACTGGTGTCAGGAGGAGGTTTCAGAAGAACTGGAGGCCGCTGTTGACTCCTTCGTGGCAGGCCCCTTGGTGGTCTCCTGCACTTTCTGCTCCCTAATGGTGCCTGTAGGGCCCTGGGGCTCTCCATAGGATGGAGGGGCAGTTGGAATGAGCTCCAGATGGCTCTACACCATCTGGCACTGACAGTCGTGGAGGCTCCCCATTGTCTGCACCATGGTGTCGGCACCCTCAGCGATGCTCCTCAGTGACTCTGATTCCTGTCTTTCTGCGGACAGCACGCTCACGCCCATTCTCTGAACAGGGTCTGCAGGGGGTAGCGGAGGTCCACAAGGGGTGCAGACAGGACTGCTGTGAAGATTAATGTGACAGAGGCTTCACATGTATCAGGCATGACATTTTGAAATTGGGAACCACGGCCGTGCTCTGAAGTGTTTCTGCAATGTCCAGCTGCGTCTGGGACATGTCCCACATCAACTGGAACATGATGTCAATGCCCTCAACCATGGTCGTCACAGACTGAGCCATGCTTTGGACATCACCACTCAAGATGCTCTGGGCTTTCCACTGTGGCCATCACCCTAGCAGTGTTGGCCTCGATGCCAGGTATTGCCAACATCATCTCCTTTACCCATAGCCTTTGGGACTCCTCCAATCGGCTGTGCACTTGCTGGAATGTCGCTGACATCACAGCACAGAAGAGGTCCTTCGGCCCATCGAGTCTGCACCAACGCATGAAAAACACCTGACCTGCCTACCTAATTCCATTTGCCAGCACTTGGTCCATAACCTTGAATGTTATGACATGCCAAGTGCTCATCCAGGTACTTTTTAAAGGATGTGAGGCAAACCGTCTCTAATACCCTCCCAGGCAATGTATTCCAGACCGTCACCGCCCTCTGAGTATTGAGGTTTTTCCTCAAATCCCTCCTGCCCCTGACCTTGAACTTGTGCCCCTCGTAACTGACCCTTCAACTAAGGGGAACAGCTGCTCCTCTCCTGAATCTCCTGACTTCCCCTTCTGAATCTCTTGAATCTCACGGCCATGATGCAGAGCTAATATCTCCATCAGCTCTGGGATAACCTTGTCCAAATGCTCTGCATCTGACTGGTCCTGGGATTCGGCATCTGATTGCTGCCTACCTTGGATGTTCCTGCCTCCACCTGATGTGCAGCAGCAACTGTGTGGTGCCAACCAGATTGTGTCCCAGAAGCCTGTCCACTAATGTCACCCAAGATGTGTGTGTCTCTGTCCTGGTGGAAGTGGTGGATAGTTGTGACACCTCCATGGTGGTCTCTGCGGAGCTCTCCTTTGAGGTGGTCTCTTGGGTAGCAGGGGGACGATTCTGGATGGTCCAGACCCATCAAATAGTGATCCTCTGAGAAAATGGACATGTGGTCAGTGAGAGAGAAGGATCATTTTGAGACCGGGCATCTGGGTGAAGGGGAAGTGGATCCTCACCTCTCCAAAACAGACAAATTTGAGGAATGGTAGGCGGAACTAATGCCAGGACAGAGGTGGTAACTTACCCTTGCAGCTCGGTGGAGGCTGTTGGTATTCTTCCACCATTAGAGGCTGGTCCTCCTTGTCATCCTTCCCGCACTGACAGCCACTGCTGCTGGCCCTCCAACTCCCTCTGGGAAAAGGATATCCCGTCTCTCATCGACGGCGTCAAAAAGCCTGGTCAGGTCGACATCGCAAAGCAAGGAGTAGGCCTGCCCACTGCCATGCTGCTGTGTTGACTGGGAGTGAGTGGTGAGGGAGCGCTTAAAAGCAGCTCCCTGTAGTTAGTGGCGAGACACTGAGGCATGAGTCTGGCGAATCAGAAGGCAAGACAGTCAGTAATGGCGAGAAGCTCGTAGGGGCTCATTTCTGGCACTAAGTGTCGTTAAGTACGAGCTGCGATCTTGCCACCGCAACCGTCGAGAAACAGCCCCGCAATCACACCCAAATTGACACAGAAATGTATCCATTAAATCGTGCCCCCTGTCTCCTGTATGTGCTTACCTAAAAAAATTCAAATTCATCTTCAATACTTGTGAACAACACCTCGGGAAATCAATTAGTTTCAGAAAAAATCTCATAACAGAATTTGTTAAGCTTACACTTTTATTCTGTTTCATTTTGTGACAGTATTATGCAGGAAATGGTTTAATACGTCCATAAAGCTACCCTGATATCAGTAAACGGTATGAGCTGCATCACTCCTACATGATAAGATTCTGCAGCTATTGTAAAGATGTGTCCTTGATATGTTCAGCCTGTGACTGGAAGCTGAAAAACCTACAGGAATTGTAACTACATTTTCAGTGGTTTTATTCGTTGTTTCATTTCCGCGTAGCCTCTACCTTGTCATAAATAATCCTATTAATTTTCACCTTGAATTGCATTAGCCCTTGCTTTATGTCTCATGCTGTTTAAAAAAATGCAATCTTTCTACATGCACAATCATTTTCAGTAAGCAGGAGCAATTTCCTGCAATTCATCCTGAGAACAATTTCTCTCCCCTCCCATCCAGCCTCACTTGATATTTCAGCTCTATTTTCTCTGAATTATATCACAGCAATCCCTGCCAAGTGACTACAGCACCCTGGTTTGTGCTTGCTGCCTTTCTGACCCTCACACTTCCTCTTCCTGTCTTCCTTTGGGGGAGGCAACTTCCACTGAGAATGATAGAAACTTACACCACAGAAGGACACATCGGGTTGGATTCTCCGGTCGCCGACACCGAAATCACATTCGCCGATCGGCCGGAGAATCACAGTTCCCAACCAAATCGGGGGCGGTGCCGCTTTGGCGATGCTCCACCCCCTCCAAAACGTGCCGTATCAACGACCTCAGGACATTGCCTGAGGCCCACCCCCTGATGCTCCGCCCTCAACCGGGAACTCGGTACGTGTACAAAAAGTCAATCAAATCAAAAATCAAATCATATAGAATATTAGGTCGTACAAGAGTTGGCATGTATCTGCATTGTTTTGTGCCTCAGGGAAATTTAATGAACAAGAGGATTCCCATAGAATCCCTACAGTGCAGAAGGAGGCCATTCGGCCTATCAAGTCTGCACTGACCCTGTGAAGGAACACTCTACCTAGGCCCACTCCCTCGCCCTATCCCCGTAACTCCGCCCATTGATCTGCATATTGTTAGACACTAAGGGGTAATTGAGCATAGCCTGCACGCCTTTGGACTGTGGGAGGAAACTTGAGCACCCGGAGGAAACCCACACGTACATGGGGAGAAGGTGCAAACTCCACACAGACGTTACCCAAGACCGGAATGTAGCTGGGCGCTGTGTTCTGTTGAGAACTCGGCGTGGCGGCTGCAGACTCAGTCCAGCACCGCCACAGTCGAGGGAGGGGCGATCCGCGGGCAGGGGGGCTTTATTAGGAGTTGGGTGCACTGTGGGGGGGTTGTTCCGGGGCACGCAGGCCGGCCAAAGGGAGGGCACTATTTTACGGACCGGGTCCGCATGCGGCCTCCGCCATGTAGCACGACGCGGCCGCTGCAGGCCACCGTCATGCGCATGTGCGGCCACAGACCCGGCAATTCTACGCTGCTGGTATGCTAGCCCCCCGCAAAATGAGGAATTGATGCCGTTTCACGCTATTTTTTCACCGTTCCCACGCCGGCGTGGGGACATTGCCCCAGAATCGGAGAATCCAGCCCATCATGCCTGTGTCAGTTCTCTGAGAGAGTTATCTGTTTTGTCTCACCCCTCTGTGCTTTGTCCATGGTCCTGCACATTTTTGCTATTCAAGTATAAAATCAATTCCTTTTGTGAATTTATATTCAACCTGTTTCCACCACCTTTCAGGCAATGCATTTCGGACCATAACAATTAGCTGCAAAACAAAATTCTCATCATCTCTCCCTCACTTGTTCTTTGGCGAGTAATCTCAACTGCTTACTGATATTGTTGCCTGGAAACAATTTCTCCCTTGTTACTCTGTCAAAACTCTTCTTAATTTTGAAATATCTGAACTAACCAAATTAAGTTCATCACAGCATGTTCGACCGGTTCATTCTGTAGATTTGTGCTTTCTAAATAGTAAATGAGACCTGGTTTGTTTCTAAACACAAAATAAGGTAGATTAGCCCTGTGCAATATTAAGATAGACCTGTCAAGTATTTGCAATAAAACAGTATCAGTTATTTACTTTACAAAGATGCATAAAATTGTATTTACGTTAAGACCAAATATAAACAATAAAAAAAATAAGCATTTTCTTTATTTTAACCTGATCTTGTGGAATCTGATGACAATCTGGTGGCACAGTGGTTAGCACTGCTGCCTCCCACAGTGCCCGGCTTCATTCCGGCCTTGGGTAATGTCTGTGTGGAGTTTGCACCTTCTCCCCATGTCTGTGTGGGTTTCCTCCGGGTGCTCCAGTTTCCTCCCACAGTCCAAAGATGTGCAGGCTATGCCTTAGTGTCCAACAATGTGCAGATCAATGTGCGGAGTTACAGGGATAGGGCGAGGGAGTGGGACTAGGTGGAGTGTTCTTTCACAGGGTCGGTGCAGACCTGATAGGCCAAATGCCTCATTCTGTACTGTAGGGATTCTATGGGAATCCTCTTGTTCACTAAATTTCCCTCAGTCACTAAACAATGCAGATACATGTCATTTTTTGTACAACCTAATATTCTATACGATTTGATTTGATATTTGATTTGATTTCTTTATTGTCACATGTACTGAAGTACAGTGAAAAGTATTTTTTTGCAGCCAAGGAAACGTACACAGTGGACAAAAGTCTAATAAAGATGTTCTTTAATGGGAAATATAATATTCACAACATCAAGACAACTAATTCCCTTTCACCTGTAGAGCCCATGAAGTGCTTGGTTTAGAGATATGGCTTTAGTTTTAGTCAGAAGTGTACCCCTCACTGTGATAATTTCCTGAATGAAAATTTGCACATGAAATGAGTGCTTTCCAGTGACATTAGCCAGCAACAAATAGAAAGAATTGTGAGCATTGGATTATTTTACGTGAATTATTGTTGTTTTTTTTCTCCATTTCGATATTTCAAGCTGATTTATAGAAATTGCTTTGCCATCAATGGCGATGGTAGCATAATGATTATGTTACTTGACTAGTAACCAGAGACCTAAACTAATGGTCCAAGGACATAAATTCTAATCCCACCAGAGCAGCTGAAAAAATTTTAATTCAATAAATTAAAAAAATCTAGAATGAAATGCCAGTGTCATTGATAATAATGATGAAACTAAAAATCTGGAATTAAAGGTCTAATGCTGACCATGCAACCGTTGTTGATTGGTGTAAAAAATCCATGTGGTTCACTAATGTTCTTTAGGGAAGAAAATCTGCCATCCTCAACTGGTCTGGCCCACGTGTGATTCCCACAGCAATATAGTTGGCTCTTAATTGCCTGGCAAGCCACTTATTTGTATCAGAACCTCTATTGAAAAGTTGAATAACAGTAAAACTGGACATATTACCCAGCGTCGACCTAAGCATCAGAAGTGACAAAGGCACAACATACCCTGTCCAATTAATCCTGCAAAGCCATCCTCACCAAACAGTGCCAATATGGAGAGGTGTCCATAAACTAATCATGCAACAAGCTGGGATAGCCATACTCACGGAATCATACCTTACAGCCAATGCCCCAGACTCCTCTTATCACTATTCCTGCATACGATCTGACCTGTCAGAGGTGGTGGCATAATGTATACAGTCAGGAGGGAGTGGCTTGGGAGCCCGCAACATTGACTCCAAATCCCATAAAGTGTCATGGCATCATCTCAAAACAGGCAAGGAAATCCCCTGTTGATTATGACCTATCTCCGCCCCTCAGCTGACATGACTTGGAAGAAGCTCTGAGGGCAGCAGGGGCACAGAAAGTACTCTGGGTGGGACACCAAGAATAGTTCGGTAGCACCTGTATTGAAGTAGCTGACTGAGTCGAGAAGGACATAACTACCAGACTGGCAGATGATGAGAGAACTGACGAGTAGGAAAGTCATGACTGAATCCTCACCAATCGACCTATCCACCTTAGTATTGGTAGGAGTGTCCAATGCTCCATCCTTGTGGAAACAAACGCCTATCTTCACACTAAAGACACTCTCCATCGTGTTTTGTGGCGCTACCACCGTACAAAATTGGATAGACTCAGAATAGATCTAACAGCTCAAAACTGGGCATCCAAGAAGCTCCATGGGCCATCAGTAGTATTCATCTGCAATCTGTAACCTCACACCCCTATTTATCTCATTACCATCAAGCCAAGGGATCAACCCTGGTTCAATAGGTGGTTAAGGAAAGTATGCCAGGAGCAGCACTAGGCATACCTAAAAATTAAGTGCCAACCTGTTGAAGGTACAACATGGGGTCATATACCTGCTACATACATGCTACAGCGACATACCGTAAACAGAGCTAAGCAATCCTACAACCAATGGATCTGATCAGAGCTATTCAGTCCTACACATCCAGTCACAGTGGAGGAAGAAGTTCTAAAACCATCCTTATCTTCAATGATGTGAGAGGCCAACATATCAGTAAATACAACAAGGCTGAAATTTTTGCAACTTCAGCTAGAAGTGCTAAGTGGATGATGCATCTTGCTCTCTTCCTCAGGTCCCCAACATCACAGAGGCTAGTCTTTAGACAATTTGATTTCCTAAACATTATTTCAAGAGGCACAGCAAAGACAATGGCGTTTTCATAACATAGAGTACTTGTGCACCCATAGCCAAGCTGTTCCAGTATAGTTACAACACTGGCATCTACCCAACAATTGTGGTACATTTCCCAGGTGTGTGAGGTCCAAAATAAATAGGACAAATCATCCAGCCAAGTACTGCCCCATTGGTCTATTCTCAGTCATCAGCAAAGTGATGGAAGCTATTATCAATCAACACTTGCTGAGCAACAACTTCACTGATACTTTGCTTGAGTCCTGTCAGGGCCAAGCAGCTCTAGACCTGATTACAGGTTGGACAAAAGAACTGAACTTGAGAAGGAAGCTTGATATCAAGGCAACAGTTAAATGAGTTTGACACCAAGGAGCCCCAGCAGAATTGAAGTCAGTGAAAACCAGATGAAAAATTCTCCACTGATTGAAGTCAAACCTAGCAGTTGTGGCCATTGGAGGCCAGTCATTTTAGTCCAGGATATTGCTGCAGAATTTCTTCAGCCCAGTGCCAAAGGCCCAATCATTTTCAGCTCTAATCAGTGACCTTCCCTCCAATATCACAGAATCACAAAATAGTTACAGCACAGGACGCCATTTGGCCCATTGTGTCTATGATGACTCTCCAAGGGAGTAATTCACCTGGTGCCATTTCCCCACCATTTTTCTGTAGCCCTGCACATTCTTCCTTTGCAGATAATAATCATGAGGTCAGAAGTGGGAATTTTCACTGATGACTGCACAATGTCCAGCATTATTCACCACTCCTGAAATTCCTGCAATGCAGCAAAATCTGGACAATATTCCGACTTGGGCTGATAAGTGGCAAGTAACATTCTTACCACACAAGTTTGTTGATGATATCAAGCGAGGTGAAAGATAAGCTGTGGGGAGGACACAGAGAGACTGCAAAGAGATATAGACAGGTTAAGTGAGTGGCCAACAAAATTGCAGATGAAGTATAATATAGAGAAGTGTGAAGTTATTCATTTCGGTCAAAAGAATAAAAAAGCAGAATACTTCTTAAAAAGTGAGAAACTTTTAAGTGCTGATGTTCAAAGAGACTTGGGTGTGCTTGTACAAGGAATGCAGGAAGTTGGCATGCAATTAAGTAAGCAAGTGGCATGTTGGCCTTTATTGTAAAGGAATTGAAGTACAAGAATAGAGAAGTCTTGCTACTGTTGTAAAGGGTTTTGATGTGACCACATTGGAATACTGTGTGCAGTTTTGGTCTCCACATTTAAGGAAGGATTGCATTGCAGGCAGCACAGTGAAGGTTTACTTGGTCCCTGGGATGAGGGGTTCCCTATGATGAGAGGCTGAGTAAATTGGACTTATATTCTCTTGAGTTTAAAAGAATGATGGGCAACCTACTGAAGAGGTTTGATGGCGTGGATGCCGAGATATTGTTTCCATTGTTCGGGGAATGTAAAACACAGGGGCGTTGCGGGCAGCACGGTGGCGCAGTGGTTAGCACTGCTGCTGCCTCACGGCGCTGAGGACCCGGGTTCAATCCCGACATGGGTCACTGTCTGTGTGGAGTTTGCACATTCTCCTCGTGTCTGGGGGTCTCACCCCCATAACCCAGTGATGTGCAGCATAGGTCGATTGGCCACACTAAATTGCCCCTTAATTGGAAAAAAATAATTGGGTACTCTTAAATAAAAATTTAAAAAACATTTTAAAGGAAAGTAAACACGAGGCACAGCCTCAGGATAAGGAGCAGATAATTTAGGACTAAGGTGAGGAGAAATTACTGAGTCAAAGGTTTGTGAATCTTTGGAATTCTCTACCCCGGAGGGTTGTTGATGCTGCATCATTGAATACATTTAAGGCCAGGATAGACAGATCTTTGGTCTCTCGGAGAATTAAGGGATACGGGGAGCAGGTGAGAAAGTGGAGTTGAAGCCCAAGATTAGCCACCATCTTACTGAATGATGGAGCGTGCTCGATGGCCTGTGTAGTCTATTCCTGCTCCTTTTTCTTGACAATCTGTGATCTTCTGACTCAAAGGAACACCACCACCTGAAAGTTCTCCAAGAAACACACCATCCTGACTTAGAATTTATCGTCATTCCTTCAAAAGCCTGGAACTCCCTTTCTAAAAGAGACTCACCAACTTTCTGAAGGACAATTGAGAAGGATAATAAATGCCAGAGATGCTGACATCCCAAAACTGCATTTAAAATTAAATTAAAAACTTAAGCATAATGGACAGAGCACCTTCTTGCACAGCTTTGAATGATGAAGTATTGCATAGATCTTTGATGCTAAAAATTCAGATTTGTCAGAAACTGTGCCTGTAATGCACTGAAGAATACAAATACTCTTAAGGGTCTTGTCACTGAGTAACATGAATTAATTCATTTTCAGTTTATGATGTGCCTGCATTTCACAACCAAATATCCTGGGTAAGGTGTCTCACCTGGGAGTATGATTGTTGGACATATTGTCTGCAAGACCGAAAGGTGTAAAAATAGAATTTAAAATATCGTAATAATTCATCAAAAGCCAGATGTCTGTGTTTTATAATTTTGCCAATAATAACCCAAAGAATACAGTCCTTTCAGGTGCCTGCTGTTGCTTAATTATTCTTTGCGCATTTGTACTTGTTTTCTTTGAAGAAGATGACATTTAAAATATAACATTAAAATAAATTTGACCCGGCGGTGAATGTGGAGAAGGTGCAGAACTGGGTCAGAGGGGTTGATTCCCAGTGGGTCAGAATGGAGGAGAGTTTGTGCAGGGGGTCGGGGCTGAAGACACTAGCAACGGCCCCGCTCCCGATAGCTCCGGGGAAATACTCAGGGAGTCCGGTAATAATAGCTTCATTGAAAATCTGGAGGTAGTTTCACCAACACTTCGGGTTGGGGGCAGGGTCAAGGGAAATGCTAATTCGGGAGAACCACAGATTTGAGCCAGGGAGGTGGGACGGAAGCTTTCGGAAATGGGAAGAGAAGGGGATTAAGACCCTAAAAGATATGTTTCCTCGGGGTCGATTTGCAGGATTGAGGGAGCTGGAAGCGAAGTATGGGCTGGAGCAGGGAGAAGTGTTGGTATATGCAGGTTCGGGACTTTGCCAGGAAGGAGATACAGAGCTTCCCGGAGGAACCAGCTTCCACGTTGTTGGAGGAGGTGCTGGCGGCAAGGGGACTGGAGAAGGGGACAGTGTCAGCGGTATACGGAGCTATGTTGGAAAAGGATAAGGCACCACTGGAGGGGATCAAAGCAAAGTGGGAGGAAGAGTTGGGAGGGTCTTGGAAGAGTTGGAAGAGGAGGGGGTCTGGTGTGAGGTGCTCCGGAGAGTGAATGCCTCCACCTCGTGTGCGAGGTTGGGGCTGATACAGCTGAAGGTGGTGTACAGGGCACACCTCACGAGGGCGAGGATGAGCCGATTCTTTGAAGGGGTAGAAGACATGTGTGAACGTTGCCGAGGGGGGGGGGGGCCAAACACGTTCATATGTTTTGGTCCTGTCCAAAGCTAGGGGAGTACTGGAAGGAGGTGTTTAGGGTAATTTCCAAGTTGGTGCATGTGAAACTGGACCCGGGTCCCCGGGAGGCCATATTAGGGGTGTCGGACGGACCAGCCAGGGTTGGAAACGGGTGCGGAGGCAGATACCATAGCCTTCGCCTCATTGGTCGCCCGGAGGCGGATCCTGCTGGGATGGAGAGTGGCCTCTCCACCCTGTGCCCTGGCGTGGTGGGAGGACCTGTTGGAATACTTGACCCTTGAGAAGGTTAAGTTCGAACTAAGGGGAAGCTCGGAGGGGTTCTACAAGTCATGGGCACTATTTATTATGCACTTTCAAGAACTGGATAACATCGAACATTAGTTGGAGGGGGATGGGTGGGTAGATTGGGAGAGGAGGGGGGTTATGTATGTTAAAGATGGCCATGGGTAATCCCTGATTCCTTTTTTTATTCTTTGTCATTTGTTTATGTTAACATGCGGGCTGATGTCTGGGCATGGTGGGAGGATGGATCGTTGTTATTGTTATGGGGTTTGAGATATTTGTTGTTGGTTATTGATTGTTGTTGGGTGTAAATTCGGGAGAAAAATTGTGAAAAAGGAGGAGAATAAAAATATTTTAACAAAAAAAAGAATTAAAATATTTTTTTTTAAATAAAATAAAATAAATTTGACCCATAATGCATGTGCCAGTGCTTTGAAAGAGTTATCTAATTAGTTCCCCTCGCCTGCCTTTTCCCAGAGTCCTATAATATATATATATGCAATTTCCTTTTGATAGTTATTGAATCGGTTTCCACCACTCTTTCAGGTAGTGTATACCAGATCATAAAGCTCGCTGTTTAATAGAAAAAAAAATGTCCCCATGTTCTCGCTGGTTCTTTTGCAAATAACTTTAAACCTGTGTCTGCTGTTACTGACCCTTCTGCCACCAGAAACTGTTGCTGCCTATTTATTTGATCAAACATCTTGGCCGGAATTCTCCGGCCATTGGCGGTGGGATTTTCTGGTCGTGCCGGCAGCATACCTACTGGTGTCCCCACGGCGTGGGGTGGCCATTGACAGTGCCGAGAGCAGAGAATCCCACCACCAGTGAACGGCCTGAGAGGCCGGAGAATCCTACCCTTTATGTCCCCTTATTCTTCCGAGGATTGTTCCATCAGAAAGATGGAGAAAATGGATGATGGTCCAGCCATTTGTTGAGAGTGACTGAAAGGACTTCTGCTTTCCCTACTCTGGTGATCAGCAGAAAGTTTAATACTGATTTTATCTTTCTCCACTTTTTCTTTAGTTGCACACATTCTTAGTGATGGAACTGTTGAAAGGCGGAGAACTGCTCGAGCGGATCCGAAAGAAGAAACACTTCAGCGAAACTGAAGCCAGTCACATAATGCGTAAACTGGTCTCTGCTGTCAGCCATATGCACGATGTGGGAGTTGTCCACAGAGACTTGAAGCCTGAGGTATTAAATGTGTTCAAAACATTACAGAGTAAAGAAGGTGGAACAAGTGCCTGGATTTCCCATATTGGTCAGCCCTACCTAGTTGTCTTTGAGCTAACTTTAGTTTCTGTTCCCCATATTTTATGTTAACCATTTACTGTTCTCCTTTGTTGTGCTCCCTGCCATATTTCTGACGTTTCTGCAGCCATTTTTCTCTTAATTGGTGAAACTTTTCCAGTGAACCCAAAATTAAATTTACACATAGTTTGGCTGCGTCTATGATTACCAAATTCTCAACACCAACTACTTTTTTACTCTTTTCGAACTGCCAAATATAACTTAAATATTTAGCTAGCAGAATCATAGAATAATAGCATAGAAGGAGGATTACTTGTAATTTTTTATATGAAGTATTTTTCTACCAATCATTACTATGGAATACACTTGCCATCGACAGCCAGAGAGGTGAGTTTATGACCAACTACTAGTTGTACCTGGTCTTTAAGCTTCCTGCTTCTACATGGCCCCTCATCGTGGACAATTACACAAATTCCAATTTGTTACTGTGAACCTCTTCAGATGGATATAGCTGTAATGTATGTCCCTGCATCGCAAATGTGCAATGTCAAGCAGATAAGTCTAATGTGACTGAACAGGTTGAGGCCTCCTTTTACAGATGTCAGTCCTTTGCTATAAATCACTTAATGACTTATCCACATCCCCTCTCTCCAGTGATCCTTAACTGGCAATATCCATCACACCTGAGCCTGATATGTGTTTTCTTCTTCACTTTGTTCTCCCACACCCACTCTTACTCCTGGAACCTGATTGTTGAATCCATGGTAAGCAGAACGCATTGAGGATAATAATAATAATCTTTATTAGTGTTGCAAGTAGGCTTACATTAACACTGCAATGAAATTACTGTGAAAATCCCCTAGTCGCTACACTCCGGCGCCTGTTCAGGTACACTGAGGGAGAATTCAGAATATCCAATTCACCTAAAAAGCACTTGTGGGAGGAAACCGGACGGAGCACTCGGAGGAAACCCACGCAGAGAACATGCAGACCCGGGGAGAATGTGCAGACTTCACACAGACAGTGACCCAGCTGAGAATCGAACCTGGGTCCCTGGCTCTGTGAAGCAACAGTGCTACAGTGTAGTAATAGCCGCCCCAATAAGTAGAATTAACAAATAAGGTTTATTACAATACAAATGCAAAACTCCTCCACTCTCCTAAGAGTCTCCTTCCCCGACCTGCCCCCAGGCCGGAGTTTTTAAAGAAGCTGGGCTCTCTTTGTTAAGGTGAAGCCCAGCCCCCTTAAAGGGATAGTTCATATTCCTGGGAGGTCATGGGAATCCGTGTGGCCCTGATCCCGGGACCTCCATTGGGGTTATAACACTCTCCTCATAAGTCCACATCCATGGCTAAGTGACGGTTTGCCTGTGGACAGTGAAATTGTCTAATGGAAAGTAAATTGAATGCTAATCTCTAAGCTGTATATGTGATAATTTGGTTCTTGTCTTGATAATCAATAATCAGTCTCTGATATTGATGCAATGGTAGAAATTCCATTTGGTTAGGATTTATCCAGAGCTTGGATCCCAGGATTGCATCAATCACCAGGATGGCAAGTGTATTCCATAGCTTGGATTGTCGTGTTGGCAAAAACGTGTCCGGTTTCCTATCAAATACGGACACAGGGCCACAAGTCTAATCGTCACGTGGATCACCTCCGAAACTGCGACTCCAACCGTACCTGCCATTGGTTTAGCTCAGTAGGCTAGACAGCTGGTTTGTGATGCCGAACAAGGCCAGCAGCACGGTTTAAATTCCCGTATCAGCTGAGAATTCTGAATTCTCCCTCTCCCTGTACACGAACAGGCCCGGAATGTAGCGACTAGGGGCTTTTCACAGTAACTTCATTGCAGTGTTAATGTAAGCCTATTTGTGACAATCAAAATTATTTTTCCTTTTTTTCGATTGATTCGGATGTCCCAACTCCACCATCCTTACCGCTGCTCTGTTGCCGCCAACGACTCTGGCTCAAGGATCCAGAAGTCATTTTTGAGGACACCGAGAGGCCGGTCAGAGAACTGCCTATCTCAGACTCAAATTGAGATGAACGTTCTGCCGCCGCCTATGCTGGCTCTCATGTCTGCACTATCCTTTTAACAATTTGATAACTATACCAAACAACCTCACTGACACTGAAAATTAACTATGGTAAAGGTAGAGTCTGGATTAACATGGAGTTGCTGAGGGGTTGTTTCCACTAGTCAGCGAGTCTAAATGTCTCCGGATAAGGGCCAATCATTTAGGACTGAGATGAGGAGAAATTGCTTCATTCAAGGGTTTGTGAATATTTGGCATTCTCTACCCCAGAGGATTGTCGATGCCCCATCGTTGAATACATCTAAGGCTGGGATAGACAGATTTTTGGTTTCAGAGGGAATTAATAGTGATTGTGGGGGGGGGGGGGGGGGGGGGGGGGAATCTAATTGAAGCCTAAGATCAGCCATGACCATATTGAATGGTGGAGCAGGCCCAATGGGCCATATTACATTACATAGAATTTACAGTGCAGAAGGAGGCCATTCGGCCCATCGAGTCTGCACCGGCTCTTGGAAAGAGCACCCTACCCTACCAAGGGCAACACCTCCACCCTATCCCCATAACTCAGTAACCCCACCCAACACGAAGGGCAATTTTGGACACTAAGGGCAATTCATCATGGCCAATCCGCCTAACCTGCACATCTTTGGACTGTGGGAGGAAACTGGAGCACCCGGAGGAAACCCACGCACACACGGGGAGGATGTGCAGACTCCGCACAGACAGTGACCCAAGCCGGAATCGAACCTGGGACTCTGGAGCTGTGAAGCGATTGTGCTATCCACAATGCTACCGTGCTGCCCTGGTCTACTCCTGATCCTATCTGTTGTATTATTATGCCTAATTCTCCAAGTTTTAATTATTAATAATAATAATAATAATCGCTTATTGTCACAAGTAGGCTTCAGTGAAGTTACTGTGAAAAGCCTCTAGTCGCCACATTCCGGCGCCTGTTCGGGGAGGCCGGTAGGGGAATTGAACCGTGCTGCTGGCATTGTTCTGCATTACAAGCCAGCTGTTTAGCCCACTGTGCTAAACCAGTCTCTTGTAAGAAAATTAGATTTTTTTTCAACTTTTCATTTCTGTCTTTTTTTCTCCCTTCCATAATCCAATCATTCTTTGTTTGACATTGAATTCCCGCATTCTAACTTGGACTCCTCCTAAGTTGTTATTTCACAATTCCTCAACCTGATCAGTTACTGACAAATATAGTTGCTTGGCCTGTTCAATTGGGTCTCAGCTGTCTGGTTTCCCTCAAAGTGATGTAATTAGTTCACTTTTTCAGCTACTGTGCAACGGTAAGTTTAACAAATAGTAGACACTGTTGGATTCTCTCCGACAGCAACATCTGGCAACAACAACTACCATAGCTTGTATTTTTACAGCCCATTTAATTTGGTGAAACTTGAGTAACGCTGAAAAATATTTTTTTCATCTAAGCTTTTGTCTTGCACTCATCCGGACAATTCATAAGTCTAAAACAGTCTATGTTCAAATGCAGCAAGACCTGGACAATATCCAGGCTTGGGCTGACAAGTGGCAAGTAACATCCACGCCACACAAGTGCCAGGCAATGATCAACTCCAATAAGAGAGAATCAAACCATCGCCCCTTGACATTCAATGGCATTGCCATTCTTGAACCCTCCCACAATCAACATCCTGGACGTTACCATTACCAGAAACTGAACTGGATTAGCCATATAAATACTGTGACTACAAAAGCGTGTCTGAGGCGAGGAATCCTACGAGGAGTAACCCACCTGCTGATTTCCCAAAGCCTGTCTATCACCTACAAGGCACAAGTCAGGAGTGTGATGGAATACTACCCACTGGATGAGTGCAGCTCCAACAACACTCCAGAAGCTTGACACCATTCAGGCCAAAGCAGCCCGCTTGATTAATACGCCTTGAACAAACATTCACTCCCTCCACCACCAACGCACGGCAGCAGTGTGTACCATCTACAAAATACACTGCAGGAATACGTGAAGGCTCCTTAGCCAGCACCTTGCAAACACACAGCCACTATCATCTAGAAGGACAACCAGAACAAACACATAGGAACATCACCACCTGCGAGTTCCCCTCCAAGTAACTCACCACCCTGACTTGGAAATATATCACCGTTTCTTCACTGTCGCTGGGACAAAATCCTGCAACTTCCTCCGTAACAGCACAGTGGGTGTACCTACACCACATGGACTGCAGCGGTTCAAGAAGGCAGCTCACCACCACCTTCAGAAGGGCAATCGGGGATGGGCAATAAATGCTGCCCTAGCCAGCGAAGCCCACATCCCTTGGAACTGAATTTTTTAAATACCTAATGTAAAGGAAACAACAATTTAGACTGTATGAGAAGAGAGTGCTGATTGGTTGGCAGGGACTCTCGTTGGTGGAGGCTTTGCCATGGAGAATACACTAATTGATGGTGGGTAACAGTTAACTGCCAAGAATTGTTTGAAATTTAAACCAGGCAGCTTGACTGTAATTGGTCACGGCATTACCCTGAGGAATGAACACATGCATACACACATTGCGCTGGGCAGTATGGTGTTTGTGGGAAATCCCCTGGGGTGTCGGGGGTATGGGTGAGTCCTGTCGGGGTGGGTCGGTCTGGGTCTTTACAGTCAGAGAGTTACACAGCACAGAAAAAGCCCTTCGGTCCATCAAGTCTGCGCCAGTCAAAAAACAAATACTTAACTATTCTAATCCCATATCCTATCACTTGGCCCATAGGCTTGTATGTCTTGTGATCGCAAGTGCACATCTAAACTCTCACCACCCTCTGGGTAAAAAGATTTTCCTCACAGCCCCTCTAAACCTCTTGCCTCTTATCTAAAATCTATGCCCCCTGGTCATTGACCCCTCCACCAAGGGGAAAAGTTTCTAGTCTATCTATGCCCCTCATAATTTTATACACCTCAATCATGTTCCCCTTCAGTCTTCTCTGCTCCAAGGAAAACACTCCCAAGTCTATCCAATCTCTCTTCATAAATAAATAATTTACAACAGTTACCCAGATGTTAGAAGAGATTTTAATTCTTCTAACTTTTTCAAAGTAATTATTGATGTAACCACGGCAGAACCACCCTAGGTTTGCAATTTAAATTGCATTTTTGGATGACTCACAACACAGGGCAATTGACTGGAGGACATTTGCACAACTGGGCAATTGCCTGGCAAATGCTGACCTGTAAAGCTCCGGCCCCCCACCCCCATCCAACGCTAGGGATCTCGGAAGTTACAGTCCAGTATGTTAAATTTAATTCACCGTGCACCCAATATCCTGCGGCAGTGACAAAACATGAGGTAGCTATCCACGCAAACTACAAAGACCATTCCAAGACAGTATGTTGACCAATTGTCTTCCCGAGGATAATCTCACAATGGAATGAGCTGCCAAAGGAAATAGTCACAGCCTCATCACTGGAAATCTTCAACAATCATCATTATATTATTTCCATTATACGTTTTCATAATCAGGACCACCATTTCAGCAGGTCATGCCTGACCTAACCAGTGCTACCCATATAAATGTTGCCAGAATATGGATAATAGTCTGTGATACTGACACAACTAGAGCAGAAGCAGAAACGTTTGTTGATTTGATTTTAACTCTCCCTTGACTGGCTCTCTTCTGATTCAATTAAGAGTTTGTCTGATCCGGCAGCTTCAGACTCAAAAACTTTGAATGAACTGGTAAAATAAGTGGAAACTACTACGACCCAAGGCCATCAGTAATTATCCAGTGCTGCAGTTCAATGCAGCCGGAAGAATCCCTGGAGAACTCGTAACGGAATTCCTGATCAGTGTCTGGAAACTGGAAAAATACTGAGCAGGGGTCATCCCGACCAGAGATGCTATGGGACCAAATGGTATGCGGGATAAACAACGTCGCAAGACAGAGAAAACTGCTTGCAGAATCCGCCTGAACTTTAAAAGAGCCATAGAACTGGTGTGTCCCTGGGAAATCCTGAGAAAGTGGCCCAGGAACTTCAAGGTTCAATGAACTGTAGCATGCTCAACATCAGACAACCCCCATATTGAAAAACTGAGCTACCCATAAAAATCACCTCCACGCCCCACCCTACACCTGTTCCCCACTCAGCAGTGGCACGCAAGGATATGGATCGATGGCTGCAAAACCCAGAAATGGAATTTTCCCCAGAGGACTTCAGGGAACAGTCGCAGGAGTACTGTACGGCCGAAGGATACACCCAAGGCAAGGCTGCCAGAATTACCAATATGTGTGTCACTCAGGCTGGAAGCCAAAGCCACCTCAGGCCCGTGCCTTGCAAATCCATCAGCCCGAACAGGATGAACTAATGCAGCTGAACTGCTTCACCAGCCCCAAAGTTGCTCCAATCAAAATTGAATTCTAGGTTAATGGCCACCCTTTGAAAATGGAAGTGGATACAGGAGCTGCTATTTCTCTTACAGGAGAACAAACCTTCAGGGGGCTCCGAGCGGGCAACGCGCCCGGCCACATACACAGAGCAGCCTCTATGAATTGTAGGAACCACTGTGATTCCGATCACCCATCGATCTCTCAGCAGCCACCATGCCAGGCTCATAATGTTTGAGAGCACACATGGACTGCGCCGTCGGGAACTCGGCCCATCGGAGGCGGAGAACCACGGGTGGGACCGCTAATAATATGTAAATGGTGATTAAAGTACACGTTGTGTGCGGCGCATTGACGCCGTTTTCGAGGTAACGGAGCATCGCGATTTGGCATCAAACTGGCCTGCCGCAGTTCTGCCGCCAAAAGCTATTCTCCGCCTGATCGCGTGCAGAATCCCGCCCATTACATTTAGTTCCCTCGTTTAAATCAGTGTTTCCAGCAGTTTCCGTTTTATTTCAGATTTTCAGCATCTGTGGTAATTTGCTTTCTATTTTGTGACTTGTGGGTGACCAGAGCTATGAAAACAAAATTGTCCCAAACAGCTCCCTTCCTCAATCCACTAACCTGCTTCACCCAGCTGGAGCTAGTCTCCGTGCTGGAGCTAGTCTCCGTGCTGGAGTCTAAATGTGATTATATTGGACTAGTTACCTTTGTCTTAGCCTAGGCACTGGACTCTCAGACGATGCCATTTCCAATCCTAACTGCCATAAGTCGTGACCAGGAAAGTTCGTTATTGTTGAAAACCCAACTGGTTCATGAAAGAAAGAATAACACTTGCATTTCTGTAGCACCCTTCACAACCTCACAATGTACCACAACACTTTACAGTCAGTCAACTATATTACTGACCTGAATTCTCCTGCAACAAATTACCATTACTTATTCATACTCCAGTGCCATGAAAAGCTGCTTGCTGTAGAAAGTGGTATAAAGCACTAATTATACAGAAGCAGAAGTAAATTGTACCTTTTGTTCTTTGTAACCGAAGCAGCATGAAGCTTTGGATTTATTAATAGTGTTCAAGGTCAGGGAGAATGATTTTCTTCACAATTGAATACCGTAACTTTCCTAGTAAACCGTCATTCCCTGACTAGAATAAATATTTTCCTTTAATTGCATACATTTATGTAGGAAGTAACACAAAGAGTCATCGAGTTGGCTGGCTAATGCTTTTATTGAACCAATCTACTGGGATAGGTATAGTGTATTGAAGTTACATTAGCTTAGATTATGTTAGCCACACACTTTGTGCTTTATAACACTATGTTTACCTGAATATTGCTGTATTGTGTTATTTGCATTGTACTAATCATTAGGAGTTTTGTAGAAATCCACATCATCCAGTGTGCATGAATAATGTGCCCTCTCCATACTTGTAATGCGTCACATCATTTTTCTTTGAATGCAAACAGTGGAGCCGATGTGAATGAGTTGCAAAAGCTTCTAAGTATCCTAATGGAGCAGCATTATTCTATTCCATGGCTGGGGATGATGTAATCAAAAGGGATTGCAATGCAACAGCTTTTCATGATATTGCTTGGCATTTGCACTGCAAAGGTGTGACAAGACCATTAGTAATAGCTTCTTATTGTTCCAACAGGAGTAATCCCAGAATTGAATGTTTTCTGGGACCTTCACTCCACTGTATTAACATAGCTTTGTCATAAGCCGGACTAACATCCTGTCCCTTCGTCATTTACTGTGAAACTCAGCTGCTCACTGATGATAAAATAAATTGCTAAATTTCCAGTAAGCCAGTGTTTCTTTTGCTTGAGCCTGCGTTGGGAGTGGATGGGGGTGTTGTATGATCTTTGACATGGGGATTAGTTGTTTCTGGGTGGGGTGAGGGGAAAGCAATTTCCATCTTTTGTTTTTGACAGCACACCATCGTCGAGCACCCCCAGATATGACATGCAGAGGTCAGCTTCCACAGCACTACCGTGCCTATTATATTGTTTTGGTGTGGTATTTTTGACTAAACCAGCAACCCTTGCAGTTTCACTCTGAAAGCTATTCATTAATCTCAATGTTGTGCCAATTGAGAGTCAGTAAATCTTGAGAAAAATTAATCAGTTGGCTGAAAGACAGATTAAATGCGTTATGTCAGGGTTATGGGGGTTTGTTACTGAATGAGGTGCCTCAGAGCCTGTTGTTGTGACCCTAGAGATTCTAATTTACATCACTGACTTGGATTCAGAAACTAATTCATCAGATATGCAGGTGTTACAGGACTAGAATGGACAGTGAACTGGAGGAGGCAGCCCAAGATTTGTAGATTGAGTTAGATAAAATAACAAATACATAGAAACATGCATATAAAATAGAAGCCGGAGGAGGCTATTTGGCCCTTCAAGTCTCCTCCACCATTCATTATGATCATGGCTGATCATCCAGTTCAATATCCTGATCCCCATGTCCCTTGATCACTTTAACCCCAAGAGCTATATCTAATTACTTCTTGAAATTACACAACATTTTGGCCTCAACTACTTTCTGTGGTAGCGAATTCCACAGATTCACCACTCTCTGGGTGAAGAAATTTCTCCTCACCTCAGTCCTATAAGGTTTACCCCTTACCTTCAAACTATGACTCCTAGTTCTTCAACACCATCGGGGACATTCTTTCTGAATCTACCCTGTCTGATCCTGTTAGAATGTTATAAGTTTATATGAATCCGCTCTCACTCTTCAAAACTCCAATGAATATAATCCTAACCAATTTAGTCTCTCCTTATATGACAGTCCCACCATCCCAGGAATCAGCCTGGTAAACATTCACTGCACTCCCTCCATAGCAAGAATATCCTTCCTCAGGTAAGGACACCAAAACTGCACACAATACTCCAGGTGTGGCCTCACCAATGCCCTATACAATTATAGTAAAACATCCCTATTCCTTTACACAAATCCGCTCGCTATGAAGGCCAATATACCATTTGCCTTCTTTACTGCCTGCTGTACTGCATGCTTACTTTCAGCAACTGATGCACAAGGACACCAAAGTCTCACTGAATATCCACCTCTCTCAATTTACACCTATTTAAATAATAATCTGCTTTGCCTTCCTATTTTTACTGCCAAAATGGATAATCTCACATTTATCCATGTTATACTGCAACTGCCATGCAAATGCCCACTCACTCAGCCTGTACAAATCCCGCTGAAGCTTTTCTGCATCCTCCTCACAGTTCAGCCTCCCACACAACTTTGTATCATCTACAAATTTGGAGATACATTTTGTTGCCTCATCCAAATCATTAATATATAATGTGAACATTTGGGGCCCTAGTTCAGATCCCTGCATTACCCCACAAGTCACTGCCTGCTAATCGGAAAAAGACCCATTTATTTCAACATTTTGCTTCATGTCTGCTAACCAGCTTTCTATCCATCTCAAGACACTTCCTGCAATCCCATGTGCTTTGAATTTGCATAGTAATCTGCTATGTGAGACCTTGTCGAAAGCCTTCTAAAGGCCACATCTAAATAAACCACATCCACCGCGTATCCCTGGTCAACTCTATTATTTACATCTTCAAAGAATTCCAGTAGATTTGTCAAGCATAATTTCCCTTTCGTAAATCCATGCTGCCTTTGTTTGATTATACCGCTGCTTTCTAAACGCTGTGCTGTGAAATCCTTATGTCAAATGATATCAAATATAGTGCAGACAAGTGGCAAAACACTGCAGCTTAGAAGAAAAATTGGTTAGGCTATGTATTTCTTGGGGAGAGATGAGAGATTGTATTGTCCCGGGTTGTTATGATCTGGAGTGCAGTTGCTGAAACGATGGTACAAGCAGATTCAACAGCAACTTTCAAAAATGCATTGGATAAATGCTTGACAAGGGTAACTTTGTAGGGCTAATGGGGAAAGAACAGGGGAGTGGAACTACTCAGGTAGCTCTTTCCAAGAGGCATGATGGATCAAATGGCTTTAGTCTGCACTTTGAGTCGTATGTCAACATTGTACTGGTGAAAAGACTGGCTGTCTTGTTTGCCTACAAAATAACAGCCATTTTACTTCAAAAAGATTCAATTATGTAAAGCAATTTGAGATGTGTTGAAATGATACTGTATGAGTGAAAGCACTTTTATATTTATCCTTCTGTTTATCTTTCTGAAACATAAACAGAAATCTGTAGCTCTTTTAATTACTATCCTAATTGTAACTTTTTACGGAAGACTCATTGAAATTAAATTAACTTATTTTGAGTACTTCTGTCTGTCACATATATACTTTGTTCAATTCAAATAGGCGTCAGAGTAGTACGAGGTCTAGAGATCAGAAGATCACATGTTTCATTATGATTTAGTTGGGAGGTGATGTTGACTTCAGTGTTTCTGGACTAGGAATTCCACCAGTTATCCCATTCCTGAATATTATCCAACGGTCCTTAATAATAATTATGTATTGGCATTGGAGGTGAACCAGATCAAAAGTAGTTATGACAACCATCATGATTAGAGATCCTACTAGTTCACACTAACAATTTTAACCTATGAAGTTTGGGCCCTTGGACAAAGTTCTGACGGGCTCAGATGCCGGGAGAATTGTAGCCCAGCAGCAATCTTGGGAAACGGTGATGTAGTATAAGGGTCTTGTAGAGGGTTAATGTGAGACTAAACACAGTACCACCCACACAGCGATGTAAGAGAGCACATGACCTGCACCCAAGATCAGTCTAGTCTTGAACAGAGCAGTGAGTTCCACCGAGCTTGTACCCTTCGCTGCATATTTGTAAATAATTCTCAGAGTCAATAAAGACTTATAGTTAACTTATGTAAAACTATAAAGACTTCTTCAGACCTACCCAACTGTAACCAACACCTGACAACAGGTTACCCTGGGCATACAAAACTGAGTGTGGAACTAAGGCCAGAAGAACTGTCAGCCAATGTAGCTGAAATTGTTCACTTATTGATATTCTTTTTTTGTTTAATCATCCTTGGCATATGGGTGTCTCTGGCTGGGCCAGCATTTATTGCCCATTCCTGAGGGTTTTTTAGAGTCGATCACATTGCTGTGGGTGACATGTAGGCCAGACCAGGTAAGGACGGCAGATTTCCTTCCTTAAAGGACATTAGTGAACCAGATGGGTTGTAACGACAATTGACAATGGTTTGATGGTCATCACTAGACTTTTAATTCCAAATTTTTATTGAATTCAAATTTCACCATTTGCCATAGTGGAATTCAAGCCCAGTCCCCAGAGTGTTATCCTGGGTTGCTGGATTACTAGTCCAGTGGCAACATTACTACGCCACCATCTCCCCTTCCTCATTAAGATATTCTTCGTTACGTTAGGAAAATTTGATACACTTGCTCACCACCAATATTCTGCATTAAACTCCAGGACAGTTGATGTTCTGATCAATTGCTTTTCCCATATGAGCCTTGTGGGCTACATTCAAATCAGTCCTAAATTTAACAAGTTTCCCTTGCTATCTTAACTCTTTCTCTCACTCATTCACATGCTTGCATTCTCTCACATTCACACTACTTTTCACTCATTCACTTTCTCTCACTCACTCTTGCACACACACGACTGTGCATGTGCTCTCTGTCTCTCTCTCTCTCTGACTTGCAATAATTCATCATTTAGGGGGATGAGAAATTTTCTGGCAGTCCACTTACTTGCGATCCCAGTTTGAGATGATTGTACTGGCCTTAGCTCTGTGTACTGATATCCAGTGTTGATCGCTGCTATTGTGGGTCATTTTTAGTCACTGCTGAATTTTTAATTTGGAGGAGATCTGCTGAGAAAAACCCAGTTAAACTTCAATCACATCCAGTTTTTTTCTTACATGCCCTGTAGACAGCTGGAGCCTGGGTTCTGGCAGATCTGGGGCTCTAGTTCAGCCAGGTAAAGGCGATGTTAGTTGTAAAATACTTACAACTCACATCTTCCTGCTTCATTACGTGTCTTGATATACTGTGCCAGTAGTATGCACATTTCCGGCTGTTAAACACTGGGGTAATATTCAGATAAACTCCATGGTATTTTATTAAGCAGAATTGAGAGGAGCTTTTTCAATTTTTCTCCTTTTAAGTGTCAGATTGGCAAACTCTCATGAGCATTAGCTTTAGCAATTCTCAGTACTCTTCTTCCTTGAATGGGTTCAGTCATATTGTTGTTTGTTTTGTGCATTTTTGCCTCCTGTGTCAATGGGCTCAGTTCAACTAAATGGGAACAAAGTCCCATAGCGAGCGCGTTTAGCCGCGTGTTTCCCAGAGCTCGCAGTGCCGAGAAACACGTGACTATTCAAAGCGACTCATGTTGTATAAGGGGCCTCAGTAGGGAACACGCGGCCAAAGCCGTACATGGCCCTGTTTTGTACAGTGGGGGGTTTCGCTCGCCAGAACTTCCCAGTGTAGTGAGAGAATGGCGTCCCCATCTCCAAGGCCTCCAAGCGATCCCCGGCCCCTGGAGCAGGGTCTCACGACTTTTATCCGCCGTGCTGCGCTGTGGTGAGCTGCTTTTCCGACGCAGCGTGGCCATTGGATCGCACCCAATATCTTCGCAAGTTTCTTCAGAACCTAGCAACAATTATTCACCGCATACAAAAAAATTGTGATGTTGCCTCAATGACCATCCTCCAGCATTAGTAAAACAACAAAACCATCATGACTCAAATTGAGAACTGACAACATCATTCTTAATAGCCATCATAATCACTAGGTATCAAAAAGCGATAATAGATTAACTTTTTGAATGTGACCAATTAGAGGGAAGTGGGGTGTGGCGGGGGTGAACCCTGCTTCAAGTAGCAGCTCACCTGAAAATTGAGTTGAACACTCAAGTCGGCTTCCCAGTAGATTTTGTGTGTGGTTGTGTGACACAGGCTCCCATATGGGACATGTTGTATGTTAAAGCTTTGAGAAATGCCATGTGACAAGAAATGAAATGAAAATCACTTATTGTCACGAGTAGGCTTCAATGAAGTTACTGTGAAAAGCCCCTAGTCGCCACATTATGGCGCCTGTCCGGGGAGGCTGGTACGGGAATTGAACCGTGCTGCTGGCCTGCTTGGTCTGCTTTAAAAGCCAGCGATTTAGCCCAATGAGCTAAACCAGGGAGCTAAGAGGGACAATGCTAAATAATTGACAATATTCAACTGCATTTGGCATTTGCTGCAGCAAATTAAAATGATCGTGTTCATGTTTTGCATATAAATGGGTATGATTCACATCTCTTCAACTTAATCTGATTTACCCATTTACATTTAGTTCTCTGAGGTGCACAGATGCTTGTAACTTGATTTTGCATCAAAAACACAGATGTAATTGGTATTTTTAGTTTGCTGTGTCAGCTTTTGGGAAGACAAAAATTGATCCTCATTTGCAAGTAATAGTCTAATCTACTGAAAGAATGCTATATTTTACAGGAACATGCTGTAAAAAGGGCATCAAGGTTCAATGTTTCACAGAACATTTTGTAGCTATTGAGTGATGAAATTTATTAATAATCCTGTTTCCATTTTTTCCCCACCCAACTCTTGTTCTGTAGAACTTGTTATTCGCGGATGATAGTGACAACACAGAAATTAAAGTCATAGATTTTGGGTTTGCGCGATTGAAACCTCCTGATAATCAGCCTTTGAAGACGCCGTGCTTTACTCTACATTACGCAGCTCCTGAACTACTGAAGGACGATGGTTATGACGAATCCTGCGACCTGTGGAGTTTGGGTGTTATCCTGGTAAGTTGGTAGAGAGGTCAATTTCATTCAGGGTTTATGGGGAGAAGGCAGGAGAATGGGGATGAGAAACATATCAGCCATGATTGAATGTTGGAACCGAATGGCCCAATTCTGCTGCTATGTCTTATAGTCTTATGGTATCCCAGGGAAGTCTGGTGCAAGTTCCTCATTCTTTACTCGCTTCCTCCCTCTATAATATATATATAAACATTCACGATCAGAAAATTCATGATCCATGATCGGGAGCTTACAGCACAGCAGGTCATTCAGCCTATCTCACTTGTACTGATTCTCTGAGTAATCCACATTCCCTTTCCTTTTAACATCAGTTATGGATTTTGCAGCCACCATTCTTTATGGTAGGGAATTCCATTTCCCAATAGTCCTTTATGTTAAAAAAATCTCTAAACTCTATTTTAATTTTTGCTGTAATCTTAAATTGTATGTCCCCTAATTACCAACCTGGAATGATAGTTTATCCCTAATGCCATAACTCCTTGATTCTCCGTTTCTTCACGCAGGTGGGATTCTCCGGTCCTACTGCTGTGAATGGAGATTTGGCTGAATGCCAAATTCTCCAGCCTCGCTGGCAACGGTAACGAGCCGGACTCCCAACGGTGAATCCCACCCATTGTGTCATAATTTCCTGAACATTGATTTACTACTTGACTGAAAAAAATGTAGACCCTGTGGGCGCGATTCTCCACAACCACGATGGGTGGGAAAATAGCGGGAGGTCTGCTCCCGCACCTCCCGCTATTCTCCCACCCCCCCCAAAAATGCCGTGTCCGGTTTTGCGACACGCTGCTTGGAGAAACGCGGGCCGCCGTTTTTCACGGCGGCCCGCGATCCTCCGGCCCGAATGGGCCGAGCGGCCTGCCGTTCCCGACCTGTTCACAACGGCGGCAACCACACCTGGTCGCTGCCGTTGTGAACATGGCGCGCCAGGTAAGTGTGGGGCCTGTGGGGGGCGGATCGGGGATCGAGCACCACGACCGTGCTCGGGAGGGGACGGGCCTGCGATCAGTGCCCACCGATCGTCGGGCCAGCGTCTCAAGGGGACGCACTCTTTCCCCTCCACCGCCCCGCAAGATCAAGCTGCCACGTGTTGCGGGGCGGCTGAGGGGAAAGACGGCAACCACGCATGCCCATTTGAGCTGCCCATTCCGCGCATGCGCGGCTGACATCATTAGGCGCCGCCACGGCGTCATTCTTGGAGCGCCGGACCTTGAAGCCAGGGACACGCCCAGCGGCCGAGTTTCCCGGTACGGCCCTCCTATATCCCCGGGAAGGGGAGAATAGGGGGCCGGGAGAGGCTTCCGACGGCGTTGTGAACCTCTCCGGGTTTCACAACAGCGTCGGGCCTTGCGGAGAATTCCGCCCTGTAATTCCTGAGGATGGGACGGGGAATTGTGGTGGAACCCAAATCCACCTTTCTCAGCCCAATGACATATTCTTTGAGGCAAGCCTATAATACATCCATAGAATGGCCAGATCAGTTTCAGCAGTCCCATCAATCAAAGGGCGATGCTGAAATTGACGTGAGTGAATCCAATATGGTTTTCAATTTAAAGAACTCTGCATGACAGCCAACGTGGTACAGTAGTTTAAGTAAAATTTCTCCCTTAACCCCTCCTCTCCCCATTCCACATGTCCCACCAACGCCTGATCAGGTGAGTGCCCTAATTGTACTGGAAGTGGGATCGGTACCTGCTCATAATATTAAGGGCGCGAATTGATGGCCTCGTCACGCCCGACTTGGTATCGGGACGAGGCCGTTGAATCTTGTGAGAGACCGCTAGCGACATTCAACCAAACCCTGCGAGACGCGCGTTCTGGATCTCGCTCTCACTCGGCATTATCCAGATCAGCATATTTAAATGAGCCATTTAAATATGCATGTGTCAGTTTCTCACGGCATCCGGGACCTAACGGTCTCGCCTGGGATATCTCGCCAAGCTGCCGTTTAGTGTTGGTCCACATAAACGTGGGCCAGGCGTAACGGCAGCTGGGGGATCTCCTTCGCTTTTGGAGATCAATGCGTGGTCAGGGACAGGACAGGATGGCACCCTGACACTCCTGCTGGCAGCTGGGCACCTTGGCACTGTCAGACTGGCAGGGCCACGGCCACTGTGGTACTGTCGAGGGTTGGGGCCTGAGGGGGTCTATGTCCACGAAAGGGGCGATGAGAGGGTTATGAAGGGTTGGGGGCTGAAGGGCGGCTATGAAAAGTCCTCATAAAGCCTGAGAGGAGTGGAAGGGGTGCTGAAAGGGAGGGTGAGTTGGGAACGCCTGAAAAGGGGGGCCCTCAGCGATCCCATAGCAGGGTATCGTCACTTGGTAGGTTTGGGGGTAATGCCCATATGTCCGCGGGTAACATTGCCTGTGGGTGCGGAGTGTGGAGGATCCTCAAGCTCACTTAGAGGTACTGGCACCCTTTCAAAATGGCGCCCCGATCTTTGATAGCCGGTCTTGCCGGCGAGTTTAGCTCATCACTGCTGAAAAATTTCTAAGTGTGAGCTAGACTGGGGAAAAACTCCCCAAGACCGTAAAAAATGACTAAGCATTGGTGAGTACTGGTGTGGATCTCACCCAAAAAGCTGGCAGGAAACACCTCGCCAAACTCGCCCAAAATGACACTTATTTTTTGGTGAATTCTGCTCTACAACTGACTTTCAAAAGGGTGCAAGGGACGTTCGCAGGGTTTGGTGGAAGTTCTATTCTGCACCAGATGATCTACAAAGCTGCTGTTGGGGTTCCTGAATGATCTCATTTGTAGGAGAGCGCACTGGCTAAACTCAAAGTACTCCATATTCACTCAATAAATATCTTTTTTTCAATGCTGTTTTGCATTTAAAAACATTGTCATGGACCCAAACATAGTTTGGCCAAGGAAATATTTTTCCTTTCAGTTTTTAAACACGGCATGTTTTCATGTATTTTTTTTTAATAAAAAATATTTTTATTGAACATTGTTTGAATATATAAATAGAAAACAGATAAACAATCCCCCCTCCCCACAATTCCACCCTCCCCAGCATTTGACGGTGACCAGTTCCTTGACAAATTGCTGCCACCTTGTGTAAAACCTCCCACTCAAACCACTCAACGTGTATTTCATTTTCTCAAGGTACAAAAACTCCACGAGATCCCTCAGCCATGTCGAGACATTGGGTGAGAAGCTGACTTCCACTCCCAACAGAATCCGGAGCAAACGGCAGCGGAACTGTCTCCTTGTACAACCTAGCCTCCATCCTCACCCAGACTACCTCCTGATCGCCTCACCAACCAAACATTCGCTGCCCAGTAATAATACATCAGGTTCAGCCACGCCAAACCTCCAGACTGACAGTCCCTCTGAAGGACCCTCTTCCAAATCCTCCCCACCTTACCCACCATATAAACAATGAGATCAAACCTTCCACACCCACAATACAACCAAAAATAACCCGAGCTAACATTATTCGTCCAAAAGCTGGCCCTTGGTTCCTTGTACAACAGTTTGGCCCCTACACAAACTTAGGTCCTACTCTGAATTGCTCCAACACTGCAAACAAGTACCCCCACTTTACTCTATCAAAAGCCTTCTCAGCATTTAACTACTATCACCTTTTGTTCTTCCCTCTCTGCCTGAGAAAGGACCATATTCAGTAGGCACTGCACATTGGACGATAATCGCCTACCCTTCACAAAATCCGTTCGATCCTCCCGACCACCTGCAGTAGATACCCCTCCAATCTGAGCGGCAGCACCTTCGCCAGAATCTTTGCATCCACATTTTACAACGACGCATATACACCAGATCCTTGTCTTTTTTCAACAAAAGTAAAATGGACGCCTGACTCATCGTCTCGGGGGAAGACCCCGGGCCACCGAGTCTTCAAACACCTCCACCAGTAATGGCACCAATCGGTCTGCAAACATTTTATAAAATTCTACCGTAAACTCATCTGGCCCCTATGCCTTCCCTGACTGCAGCCACCCTATCGCCTTCCTAATCTCCTCCACCCCCAATGGCTCCTCCAACTCTTTTCAATCTTCCTCCTCCACCCTGGGGCACTGCAACTCCTACAAAAACTCCACCATGTCTCAATCATCCTCCGGCAGCTCTAAACTGTAAAGCATCTTCTAAAATGCTTCATACACTCCATTCACCTTCTCCGGCGGGTGTGGAGCATGATCGGAAATCAGAATCGCTGAATACACCGCTTTCCTCACCCCCCCCCCCACAACAACAACCCACCCACCCCCCCTCCCAAGACCAACTAATGTGTGTCCATGTTTGGGATTGCTGCCGCCATCCTCTTCATAAAATCTACGACAACCCAGTTTGGGTCATAAATGCTCTCCAAAACCACCAATTTAACCTCCCAACACCCCCTTAAGCATAACATGCCTTCACCCTTGGTCTGCCACCACCTTCTCCATCTAGAAACAAGTTATTTTATTACTCAAGACTGCCACCTACCCCCACCCCACCCACCCACAACCCCCTGGGTCCTGCAACAGCACCACATCGTCCCTCAGATTCTTTAAATGTGCAAAAACTCTTGCCCGTTTCACCGGGCCTCCCGACCCTGAGATATTCCACGTCACCAGCCGGATCGGGGGGCTCTCACCCTCCCCCTCCTGCTCACAGCCATCACCCCTCCGGGGGATGCTCCCATCATCCCACTCTAAATTACACAGCCTGAAGCCCACACAAGATGGTACCATGCCCCACCCAATGGGTGGACCCATCCCTCGTCACCATCAACCCACTGCCCCCTCCCATCCCTTCCCAGAATAGTCTCAATCCCTCTTCCCCCACCATTCATACTTTCGAGGCACACCCAACGCTGCTAAACAGGTTCAGCGAGCCACAACCCCTCGCCCCCGTTAGCTAGTGAACTGTAGCTTGCCAGCGAGGGAGCCCCTCCACATGTTTAATTTCTGACTTGTTCCCTCGGCAGTATACCATGCTATCGGGGAAAGTTCCATTCCAGTGTGAGGAAAAGACATTGACTTCCACCAGTGCCGAAGAAATCATGATGAAAATTAAACAGGGGGACTTCTCTTTCGAAGGGGAATCTTGGCGAAACGTTTCGCAAGAGGCCAAGGAATTGATACAAGGTAAGAACAGACAGTGACTGACTTTTCCTAACCCAGTGCCAAAAATAGTATCTGAACCATCACTGCTTTAGACCCTGTTGAAGTTACATCCTGGCCTTTTATTTGAGTATAAAGCTATTAATAGTAATAATAATCTTTGTTAGTGTCTCAAGTAGGCTTACATTAACACTGCAATGAATTTACTGTAAAAAGCCATTGAAGAACTCCTAAAACTTCCGTCTAATGATCCATTTTACAAAGTGACAATGGGAGGAATGTTATGGTGTCAAATACCAGAACAACTGGCCCCAATTGGCCTGAGATCCTCTGGCTTCCGCTCTTCAAACACTTTCACTTTATTCCTTTTCCTTCACCACCAGACTCCGTGAGGATTCCTAGAATTGGCTCTGGGTCCCATTGCAGTGAATGGATACCTCATGGATGAACCACCCCTCCCCTACCCCCAACCCACTGTACTGCAGCCACTGAGCTGTAAAAGAGAGCGTATTGGTCTCTCGTGGATCTCTGCCTCTGTGAGTAACAACGCTTGGGCATCCAAGGAAGAGAAAGTTATTTCAAAGATTTTTTTAAATTCTAATTGATGAGGGTCAGACAGAATTCTGAACCTGCTGTATTGATTAGACAAGCTTCCGTTTGTTTGCTAAGTATTTGTTAATTATATATTTTTCCTGAATTACAGAAGAACAAAGAATAGGAGTAGGCCATTCGGCCCCTTGAGCGTGCTCTGCCATTTGATAAGATCATGGCTGATTTGATGGTAGCCTCAAATCTGCATCCCGCCGCCCCCCCAATAATCTATAACCCCCTTGCTTATCAAGAATCTATCCACTTCTGCCTTTAAAATATTCAAAGATTCTGTTGCCACCTCCTTCTCAGGAAAAGAGATGCAAAGACTCACGACTCTCTGAGAGAATAGATTTTGCCTCATCTCCATTTTAAATGGGTGACCCCTTATTTTTAAACTGTGACCCCTCGCTACTAGATTCTCCCACATCCTCTCCACATTCACCCTGGAAATACCCCTCAGAATCTAATGGCCATGATTCTCCCAAAAGGAACCAAAGCGCCATAGCGAGCGGGTTTAGCTGCGTGTTTCCCGGTGCACATAGCGCTGAGAAACACATGGGGATGGATTCTACATTATTGGGACTATGGCCCCACGCTGGCGTCAAAACGGTAAAGCTTTACTCCAGAAAAATTTGGATCAAAGGGACACGAATTCCCAGCCCTGCAGGGGGCGAGCAGGGACCTGGAATAGATCTCGCAGCTTTTGCTGCAGATACAGCCCCCACACTTCCGGGTCGGAGACCGCACATGCGCACGGCGACGGTCTCCAGCGGGCGTGGTGTGCTCCTAGACACAAAAAAAAGACCCCCCCCGATCGGCCGCATGCCCGACTCGCAACCCCCACACAAGCATTCCCCGGCCACCTATCAGGACTCCCTGGCCTCCGTTGCCCCCCCCGACCAGGTCAGCCGCAGACTGATTCCGCAGCTGCTACGTGAGTATCCCGACTGGCTGGAGCACACTAGTTCCACGCGTCAGGACTTTGGCTGGTCGGGGGCGGAGAATGGCTGAGTGGGCCTCTGGCAATGGCCTCAAGTAGGTCCAGGTGGGCGGCCCCGAGTACGCCGCTTTTCGGGGTCCGCAGAATCAGTGAACCGGCACCGGGTCCGATTTCTTGCGGGAACGTGGATTCTCCGCCCCCGCGCCGGCTGCGATTTCAACACGAGGGTGCAGAGAATCCAGCCCATGGCTATTCAACGTGTCTTACTTTGTATAAGGGGCCTGAAGGGGGAACACATGTCCAAGGCCACACACACACACTTACTCACTCTCATCTCATACACACACACTCTCCTCACACACAAACTCAATCTCATCTCACACACACACTATCACACACAGACTCACTATCATCTCACACACACTATCACACACAGACTCACTATCATCTCACACACACACACTCACCCCTCACACGCCTCCTCACTCACACTCACTCTCATCTCTCTCACACACACCCTCATCTCACACTCACTCACTCTCATCTCACTCACACTGTCATCACTCATACACTTACTCTTATCTCACACATACATTCACTCTGATCCCTCACACACTCATTCATCTCATACACACGTACTCACTCATCTCTTGCATTCACCTCACACTCTCATTTCATCTCACACTGACACTCGCTCACTCTTTTCTCTCTCGTACACATTCGCTCACTCTCATCTCCCACACACTCGCTCACTCTTATCTCTCCCATGCACACACTCGCTTACTCTCATCTCACACAAACACTCATCTCTCACTCACACACATTCTCATCTCACACACACTCACTGTCATCCCTCATACACACACTCATTCATCTCTCACACGTACACACTCGCTCTCATCTCTCACACTTACCTCACACACACTTACTCTCATCTCACACCGACACTCACTCACTCTTATCCCTTGCACACATTCGCTCACTCTCATCGCACACACTATTATCCCTTGCACACACATTCGCTCACTCTCATCGCACACACTCGCTCACTCATCTCACACACAAATATTCACCTCACACTCACATTCACTCTCATCTCACACACACTCGCTCATTCTCTCTCATCTCACACACTAACTCTCAGCTCTTACAGACACATACACTCACCACTCTCATCTCACACACCCACTCACTCTCATTTCTCTCACACACATACACTCACTCACTCTCATCTCCCTCACAAACCTCTTCCATTGGACAGGAGATACAAAATTCTGAGAACATGCACTAACTGATTCAAAAACAGCTTCTTCCCTGCTGTTACCAAACTCCTGGATGGCCCTCTTATGGACTGAACTGATCTCTCCACTCAACTTTTCTACTGAGCAGTACTACACTCCGTGTGCTTCACCCAATGTCTGTGTCTATGTATTTACTTTGTGCATTTATCGTATATCCTATGTTTTTCATGTATGGAACAATCTCTGGACTGTACGCAGAACAATACTTTTCAGTGAACCTCGATACACGTGACAATAGATCCAAATACTCACCTCTCACACACACACTCACTCTCATCTCTCGCGCACACACTCTTTTAAAAAAAAAAATTTAGAGTACCCAATTATTTTTTTCCAGTTAAGGGGCAATTTAGCGTGGCCAATCCACCTACCCTGCACATCTTTTGGATTGTGGGGGTGAGACCCACGCAGACACGGGGAGAATGTGCAAACTCCACACAGACAATGATCCAAACCCGAGGACCTTGGGGGCTTGTGGCAGCAGTGCTAACCACTGCATCACCATGCCGCCCCAGGCACACACATTCCTCTCATCTTTCTCACATACACTGACCTCTCTCCGAAGTCTCTGTTCCTTTGCCCCGGTCCCTGCACTTTGCCCGAAGCCCAGTCCCGTTTGTTGCCCAAGGTCCGGCCCCATCCTAGGCCCTGCTCCTTGCCTGAATTCTGCATGATTTACACAATTTGAGTTTTGTGCTGTTTCCAGCTCTTCCAATCAGAGACTGGGTTTTGGAGAAGCTGGGTTTTGGAAACAGCACAGAACTCTGATTGTATCAGTCAGCTTGGCCTGGCACGGAACCCAATTTGGGAACCCCTGGTTTAAGAAATAAATTCACTTCCATTGTTTGTGGCCAAACAGGATTTTTTAGTACTCATTAAAATATTCAGAAGTTGTAAATAACCAGTGTCTGGAAAATGAGAAGTAACAGAGCCAGTACTCTTAACCTGAGATTCCTCTTTGCAGCTGCTGGGTGGAACCCTACAGTGTTTGTCAGTATTTTGTTGTTTATTTCAGATTCACAGCAGTCCACTTGCTTTCATTATCCCTTGTAACAAGCCTGCATCTGGGGAGGATTATCTATGCAATACCATTCCAGCTGAAGGGAGAGCAGAGGTTGCACTGACAGAAGACCTGTAAAGTTAGGAGCTAAAAATAGTTGAGTGATTTACTTGTAATACTTTGCATTTTGCACTTGCAGGGCTCTTGACTGTTGACCCAAACAAACGGATTAAAATGTCAAGCCTCCGCTTCAATGAATGGCTTCAGGACGGCAGTCAGTTATCATCCAATCCACTTATGACCCCAGACATTCTTGGTTCTTCAGGTGTTTCAGTCCATACATATGTCAAGGCAACTTTTCACGTAAGTAAATTATTTCTGTTTTCATTCTGATTACGATTGCTCTTTGGTTACTAACTGCCAGGCCTAAGGCTGTTGTAACTGTAGCCAAAGGACACGACCCAGGCAAGGCTGCCAGAATCAGCAGTACGCATGTTGTCCAGGCTGGGCGCCAAAGTCATCTCAGACCCGGGTCCTGCATGTCTATCAGCCGAGAAGGACGAAACGGTGCAACTAAACTGCATCTTCACCCCTAAAGTTTCCCCGATAACAATCTAGATAACAAACAAGATAACAATCTTGGTGAACGACCATTCCCTGGAAATGGAGGTGGATACGTGGATAGAAATCCCATTCTATCATCGGGGAACAGACATCCAGCTTCTCCGGATGGGCATTTTGCCCCAGGCCTGTGAGACACCAGGGCCAGTTTAGCCACATAGAATCATAGAATCTGCAGTGCGGAAGTAGGCCATTCGGCCTATTGAATCTGCATCAACCCATGGAAAGAGCACCCTACCTGAGCCCACACCTCCATCCCATCCAGTAACTCCACATAACCTTTTTATTTTGGACACCAAGGGCAATTTATCATGGCCAATCCAGCTAACCTGCACATCTTTGGACTGTGGGAGTAAACTGGAGCACGCGGAGGAAACCCACGCAGTCACAGGGAGATCAAGCAGACTCCACACAGACAGTGACCCAAGCCGTGAATCGAACCTGGGACTCTGAAGACACAGTGCTAACCACTGTGCTACCGTGCCATATGGAGGGAAACGTTTGAAGATTGTGAGGACCACCATGACCTTGGTTACCTATGTTCCTTATTATGGTCACACCCACTCAAAATGGTTAGACGTACATCATCTGTCCTCCACGACTTCTCATGCAATAATAGAACAATTCCTGCAAAGTTTCTGTACACACGGTATGCCAGAGGTCCTTGTATCCAATAATGATACCCCTTTACCAGTGGAGAATTTCAGGCATTCATGAAGTCAAATGGCATTAAACACATCCAAATACACCATCAATCCATCGTCCAATGGCCTGGTCAAACAGACAGTCCACACATTCGAAACCGGAATGAAGAAACAACTGGTTCCCTAAATACAAAATTGGCCTGGTTCCTCTTTGATTATAGAATCACGCTGCACACGACAACGGGAGTCGCACCAGTGGAATTGTGACTGGGACGACAGCTGTGCACCAGGCTCAGCCTGCTGTTTCCCAACTTGGGGGGGAAGGTGGAGTCAAAGTAGGAGACCCAAAAAAGGAACTACAACACCAGATGACGCGACAGGACCTTGAAGAACAGGAGATGCTGTCTGTGTGCAGAACATTGGAGATGGCTCCCAATGGATCCAGGACATATGCTGGAAAAGACTGGTCTAGTCAAAGCCAAGGGAAGGCCATGAAAAAAAACTAGTTCACCTTAGAAGCGGGGACCCCACTCCAGTGGAGACAATTTCGGCAAAGACACCTACTGAGACTGCGTCAGCAAGGGGATTCAGCCTATGGACCCAAGAGTCATTTCCCCAGACAATCAAGATTCGAAGTCTGAAGTGGAGACTGAGTTGATTAACCTTCCACCAGGGGTCACAATCGAAGATGACCTCTGTCTGTGGCCCTTTGATGCTCAACAAGGAAGCGACAATCCCCAGTCTGCTTCATGTCCCCTAATCTAGCTCCACATGCACCGACTGGATGCCTGTGCCAAGTGACGAAAAAGGCCTCATCGCCGTGGGAGTGAGGGGGAGGAATGTGATAACCCTCACGAGAACCACGGGGGAATCGATGATTGATCTCTCCTTGGGCTTCATAGAATAAGGGAGGGAGTTTCAGTGTTGAGCGGGCAGAGGCCTGCCCAGCTATGGCTCATTGAAATATAGTTTCCAGACCCATACCGGCAGTTCCCAATAGTCCTGGGCTGGGACATTTGTTTTGTGGGCCGCAGTAGCGGCTTAATTTTCTGTTTAAAATAAACCAGTTTGGCCTTTCACTCCAGATCTCCTGGAATTATTCCTGCTATGATACCTGCAGTCACATGGTGTACAAAAGTTACTCTGCCAAGCTGCTTCACCAAGGGGAAAAAGACTGACATTAATAGTAAAGTCACCATAGTCCCAAAGGGCCATAGGCTGCTTTCCCCTTTGAGGGGGAGAGCTGACTGGTGGTGATTTAACCTGAGGATCACTACACCTCAGGCAAGAGGCAAGGTTGAGAAGTCGGGGCCGGTACAGGAATTGAACTTGGGCTGTTGGCCTCGCTCTGTGTCACAAACCAGCCAACTGAGCTAAACCCTAAACCCCACCAAACCACATTGCAGCCGTGCGTTCAGCTGCTGAAGCCCGGCCTCAACACTGAAACTCCCTCAACGTCTCAACTTCTCTCTCCCTCTTGGAGCCTCTTTAAAACCTTTGACCAAGCTTTTGATCACTTGGCCTAATGTCGTTTCATGTGGCTCAGTAACGAAGCATCTTTGGGATGTTTTGCTGTGTTAAAGACATTCTATAAATGCTGCTACTGTATAAGTTTATTTCATGGCGAATGAAATGAATTCTGCACGTTGTTGTTTTTTCACTCTTGGTTTTATCTCTGCACAGGCCTTCAACAAGTGCAAAAGGGAAGGCTTTTGCCTTCAGAATGTGGACAAGGCGCCTCTGGCAAAAAGACGCAAGATGAAGAAAACCAGTACCAGCACCGAAACGCGGAGCAGTTCAAGTGAAAGTTCACACTCCTCCTCCTCTCAGTCCCATGGCAAAATCACAAAAACCACAAAGCTACAGCCCAACAACCCAGTAGACAGCAATAACCCGGACAGCATCTTTCAGTTCTCCGATTAAGCTGCTACAGTCAACCTTTCACAACTTGAAAAAATTACATTTGTGCATTTTTATTGGGAATTTGACTTTCTCCTTTGAGGACCACAAGATTTTCCAAATATTCCCCCTCCAAAATGCCTAAAATATTTTGTGCTTTTAACTTATTCCAAACACAGATCTATATATAAAGATTTTATAAATAGTTCTGGACTTCCTCACATTATCAATTGATTGGTTTTCACTGGGGAACCCAAAATTAGGAGTGATAAGTATGACAGCCACTATAAATCCAATCAGCAATTTAGGAGGAATCTTACTACCACGTGGAGTAATTGATGCAAGTAGAATAGATCTCTTTAGGGAGAGGCAAGATAAGCACACAAGGGAGAAAGGAATAGAAGGATATGCTGATAGAATTAGATGGAGAAGGGTGGGAGGAAGCTCCTGTGGACCATTTAACACTGGCACAAACCAGTTGGGCTGAGTGGCCGCTTCCTGTCCTGTGAATTCCATGTAGTATTTCTGTATTGGAAAAAGATAGAAAGAGGTCCAATTTTTAAACAATTTAGAAATATTCTGGGGAGATAAAATCTCACAACCTGGCACTCATAGGGATTTTATTTACTTTTCTGTGTCTTTTTTTTAAAGTGTGAAAGAATTTCTGCAGCACACTAAAGTTATCGGGTGCACTTTTCAAAGAACATTCGCACATATTTCTGTCCTGCAGTTCCTACAAGGTACAGAGTAAGATGAAGGCACTGTGTTTGGACTGAATCAAAAATAAGAAACATACTGTACAAACAGATCTACAGTGGATATAACATATGCAATCGAGATGTGCACATGGCTCAGATTTTTCACGTTATTTGCTTGCACTGTGTAACTTTAGAACCATCACCATTTTGCTTAGACTTTTTTCAGACACTAGCTTTGTGTTATGCCGCATACATGCTCAAGTGTAGCTGGACACAGGAATCGCCGATGGGAACACACAGTACCCTCAACCCACCCACCACTACCTTGCATCTGGCAGGTGGCACGATTTGTTCCAAAAGATTGATGGTGCGCATTGGTTGCCCATTCCCTTAGATGTTGATTGACATGGCGTATGAAGGGAAAGAGGAAATCCATATTCCAAATGGGGGAGAAAATCAAAAATGTTTCTTTCCCCCTCAAAATGTAACTGCTCCAGTGTCAGCAATTCTGACTTCTGCAGTGTTTTTTTTTTAAAGTGTAATAATCAAGTAAGTGACTGATATGGACAATCTGAGTCCTAACACATCCTTTATATATATGTATATATATATGTTCTATTTTTAGGGGCCAAATGAGAAATTTGCTTCTATATTGAAACAAAGGCTATTTGATAGTAATGTGTGCTCTATGCCACGTGCTTTGTTATTTATGTATACTTTGGCATGTAGTCTGTTTATTTTTTTTTGCATGGTGACAATCGTGTAACCAATCTGTTAGTACAAGTTTAAAGAATTGTGTTGCAAACATTAATTTAACTCGTACTGCAACATAGTCGACAATTTGACATATTTCAAGATTTTGTCTGTCGTTGTGCTTTCTGAGTGACTGGTAATTAGTTAGCTGAGTGGTGCAGCCCACCACCTTCAGATTAATACAATTAATGCAAGAAATCCAGATTATGTAACTCTGCATGAATTTTACTCCCTGTTTATGCAACAGAGAGACTCTTACAAGAAATGTGGGTTTGGTTGGGTGGATTCTGTTTTGCTGTGAGCCTGCTAATAACTGCAGCTCAGGTGTTATCAAAACATTGCATTGAAGATGATCTACAGGAATCAAAGGGAGTAGAAAGTATGTGACTCTGTCTGGTCTGCAGAGGTTGCTTTTTGACACTGTTGCTGCTTTTTGGTAGCGGGAAACGGACCTTCATAACCCACTGTATTTTCCAACAGGAATGGAGTGGCTCTTCAGTGTGATCCTGATTTCCCATTTTTGGTTCTTTGGCTGATAGCATTTACACCAAAACATAAAAAGGAGGAAAGAAAGCAAATTACTGCAGATACTAGAAACCTGAAACATAAACAACACATGCTGGAATCACTGAGCAGATCAGTCAGCATCTGTGGACAGAGAAACACAATTTGGGTCGATGACTTTTCAGGCAATCTGCAACATGAATCCCAAGTTTCTCTCGAAAAAGATTCTTCCTGGCCTGATAAGTTTTTCCAGCATTTTCTGTTTTTATTACTGAATGTAAGGGATTTTTCTTTGTCAGCCAGGGAAAAACAGGGAATCTAAAAGGATTTATAAATGATCTCTAAATTTATGGGATTTTGAAAGCCAGTTGTCTCTGATTACTTTTATGTGAATAGGAAATTTATAAGCTTTCGGAACCCATTATTTTATTAAGAAGAAAACTTGAGCGTCATGGTCCACAATCTTCTGACCAAATAAAGGGCCAAGTAACCTTTTGTATACTAATTTAACCTAGCCCACTAGCTGTCTTTCAAAGAAAAGCACAAATCTTTGTGCGAATGCAATTGATTGATTGACGACTACATGCAATTGTTTACATCCTTTTTCAGTTGCGGGCTAGAGGAACACTGAAGGCCGCGTCTGGCTTGGAGTTGGAGACCGCTGACACAATTGGCCCTGGATTTCCTGGATCATATTTATGCAGAAATAATGGGCAGCTTTACACTGGTTTTAGTTCTGATCTGATCCAGAATTTCCTACGGTGGCCATTTGCCTACAACTGGCATAAAACATGCAAATATGGCAATAGGTGTACTAGCGTTTGAACTTCTGTCTTCTGCCATGATGCCTCACTTGATGCCCAATGCCTCTGCTCCTGCTCCTCTTCCATTATTACGCAGAATACCACTAATGCATGTTGGGAAGGACATTCCACCTGCTTCATCCTTCTGAAGGCGGCGGGGGATTTGGTCTCCAATTCTATGTACACTGAGAATGACTGCATGTTGCCTCAGTGTAATGCAGGCTTTGGAAGAGAATCACCATCCATTATCCCAATGCAGCTGACTTTGACCAGGATGTGCCCAATTCTTTGAATGTAAATCTACGTCAGCACCATTATTCATCCAAATTCAAGAATACAGGGTGGAGCTGCAAAAATGAGAGGCAGAGGGTCTCAGCAGATGCACCCGGGGTAGAAAGGGCAAACAATTGAGGAAACTGGCTGGTGGAGATGTTCCAAAGTAAACTGGTTGGAACCAGTTGTGTGCAAATTTCCTTAGAAAAGGTTCTGCATCTCTCATGCCACAATTGCGCTGAAACAGGATATTTGGGCCATTGTGTTTGCATTCTCTGGGTATGTTGTACTGTAGAATGGTATATTTCTACATTGTGCATATGTTAATTCTATACTATTAGACAGTGTCGGGGGAGAGAAAGTTCCATCTTAAATGCCTTTTAATGGTGAGTTTTTAAAATATATATTTATGAGATTCGTTCAGCTTGGGAATTTGCTGAGTAAATAGAATCTCTGAACCTCTGTACTGAAAGTGTCTAAGGTGCTGTAATGTGGAGAAGTGGCTGTCAATCACTGGATTTCTGAATATTTGATGCATGGTTCAGACTGAATTCTACAATCTCTTCTAACTGCTATTTTCATAGTGAATTCAACATCTGCGATTGGACTTTGTAAATATTAACTTAAGCTACTGAACAGGCTGCAGTGTTGATTTTGCATCCAGGTTAAATATGCTGCTGATAATTTGAAAGAGCTGCATATCTTTCTCCAGTCTGTTTGAAATCATTTTTATTCGGAGCTGTGCACTCTTCACATTGCAGAATAATTCAAAGCATTTTCTCCCTACAGGTTTATGCTGTTGAAGAAGTCAAGCTTGCATAGCAACAGATTTTACCTAATATACATGTTTTTGCATACAGTTTGTAACACCCTGTATAATACTGACTTTTTCAAACGACTTAAAGATTCAATTTAAATCAGAATATTGTTGTTACACGGCACTGCCCTGTTGCTATATTTATTAGATGTTTAAAGAATTTTAATGAGGGAAATATAATTCAAACACTGAAGAGTTTATTGCAACTTTCTAGCGACTTGTACTAATTTTTAAAAGTTGATAGCTTTATTCAGGTGAGTCAATGAAAGCTTCTAAGACTTTTCAGAACTTTAAAGTCGACTTGTTTTAACTATACCTCCTTAAAGGAGGTAAGCAAATACTCATTGTAGTTTTTTTAGTGAGAATTTAATTGCAGTTTTATTGTGTGTAGTGAGAATTGTCGCGCTGTGCAGGTGTGCTATGAAATTAATGCAATTTAATGTATCTATATTTACAACAAAAATATTTCAGTAAATATTATTGTGGATCAGTTGATCCCCCCTCCGAGGGAATGCTCCACGTAAGGATTGTACTTATTTACACTTGCAAGAAAATGGCATTTGTTTTTTTTCCTTGATTTAAGTGTTCAGTATTGTTGTCCAAAGGAACAAAATAACATCTGCAACAAACTTAAAGCAACTAAAGGGTAGAAATTTCAATTGATGCCTTTTTCATACAAATCCATACCACCGTGGAAGGCTTACATCACATGAGGCAGCTCTTCAGTTCAACGTGATTTCTGACAACTCTTTGCTAGAGCCATCCAAAACTAAAACCCATTGCCTCACACTCCACCGCACCTTCCTCCACCACTCCTCCACCCAACTCCCTCCCTTCACCAACCCCATGACCCACCCAGGGTATCTGACCCTGTTTGGAAAGTTTATTAATTTTTCCTTAACAAGTCCAATGCCATCTGCCTAAACGACTATCATTTTCATGCTTCCGTTGCCCTCAACATAAAGACAGTTCTCCTAACACCTCTCTTCACTCAATTCATAATTATTTTACATTGTCAGCTCCTCAAGCTGTCAGTTTCATTGCCCTTACTACTACAGAGTCCAGACCATGTTTCAGGTACTCTAACAAACGTTTAAAACCAGAATGTTAACTGAAATGTTCTTATTGGTTTTTTAGAAAATATTTTATTGAGGCATTTATAATTTTAACATTTTAAACAACAGAGAAATCCAACACACACAAAAAACCCACAATAACATTCCCAACTCCCCCAGCCCTACACCTTAACTACCCGCACATTAGATTGCCTGCCCTTATTCGTCCCTTGTATGTCACCCCCTCCCCTCCCCTTCCTGCTGACAGCCAATTCTCCTTGAAGAAGTCGATGAAGGCCTGCCACCTCCGAGCGAGCCTCTGTAATGAACCCGTTAAGGCCAACTTAATCTTCTCCAGCCTGAGAAACCCTACCATATCACTGACCCACACCCCTGACTTTGGGGGCTCCGAGTCCCTCGATCTCAGCAAAATCCGCCTCCGGGCCACCAGGGAGGCAAAGGCCAAAACTTCAGCCTCTCTCTCCCCCTGGGCTCCCGGACCTTCCGACACTCCAAATATTGCAACCTCTGGACTCGGAGTCACCCCCCCCCCCCCCCCCCCCCCCCCCCCCCCCCCCCCCCCCCCCCCCCCTTTCCAGGACCTCTGACATGACATCTGAAAATCCCTGCCAAAATCCCCTCAGCCTCGGACACGCCCAAAACATATGTACATGGTTCACAGGACTTCCCCCACACTGCCCACATCTGTCCTCCACCTCCGCAAAAATCCTAGTCATCCGGGCCACAGTCATATGAGCCCTGTGGCCCACCTTGAACTGCATCAGGCTAAGCCTGGCACATGGCGAGGATGCATTGATTCTCCTCAGGGCCTCCCATAGCCCAACTTCCAACTGCTCTCACAGCTCTTCCTCCTACTTCCTCTTCACCTCCCCAATTGGAACTCCTTCCCACTCCATCAGTTCCTTGTATATTTCCGAGACCCTCCCAACCCAACCCCTGTTTTGACATCACCTTATCCTGTAGTCCCCTTAGTGGGAGGCAAGGGAAGCTTGTGACCTGCCTCCGAACAAAATCCCGTACCTGCAGGTACCGGAACCCGTTCCCACCCGGCAACTCAAACTCCTCCTCTAGCTCCTCCAGGCTCGGGAAACCCTCCTCAATGAAGAGATCCACAAATTTCTCAATCCCTGCCCCCTGCTACCTCCTGAAATGAAATGAAATGAAAATCACTTATTGTCACAAGTAGGCTTCAAATGAAGTTACTGTGAAAAGCCCCTAGTCGCCACATTCCGGCGCCTGTTCAAGGAGGCTGGTACGGGAATTGAACCGTGCTGCTAGCCTGCCTTGGTCTGCTTTCAAAGCCAGCGATTTAGCCCTGTGCTAAACCAGCCCCTGAAGCTCCCGTCCAGCCCTTCCGGAAATGTTCTTAATGTTCTTCCAGCCTTTTCTGTTCTTGTTCTAGATTTGTGCCAGTCTCATCTTGAATCTTTCACATTTATGGTCCAAGTCTAAATCCCATGTACAGTGAAATTAAATCACAGTCGTGGTGGAATAAATCCAGTCATTTTTGACATTTAGACAACAATCTGGAGAATGATATATGATTGTCTGTTAATAGCTTTGTCCTGTTTTGCTTTTGTACAGTGCCTTTTCCCAAATAAATTCTGTCCGTGTGCATGGTAACTTTCCAAGCAGTTCATTGTCTTCCACAATGAATATTGGTATGTTGTTGTACAGGATGAGTCCTGTTGGTATAGAAAGCAGTAATGAAGTATAAAGCATGCCTACTGACTTGTATATTTTTGATCCCTGGTTCTTTATGGCCAGTCATGTAGTCGTCACTGTTTAAAGTTAATCCTGTCTTTCACACTGCAGTTAAATTGCTGAATGTCAAATAATTGGAAGATTTTCATTGAAGTCTGATACTTGGTTGCTTTTAACCAGATTTCCTAATTGTTTTTACTTCACCTGTTGGGAAGGAAGGAGGATAAATGTGTCTGCTACCTAATTCCACGATATTGCACATTTAATTGCAGTGTGAAGAGGGCTTAGAGATCTTCATGTTTTTTGTATGTGGGGAACATGCCCAGGGATCGCCCGTAAACGTTGCCACCCTGCGAGAGATCTGCAAAAGTTGACACACTCTTGAAGATCTTCCACAAATAGTGACAAATACTAACTTCTAAAATTCAGGTTATAACTGAAAATTTCCTTCTGAGGACTTCAAAAGTAAGGAAAACAAAGTTATCAGGATACTGGCTGGAATTCTCCTATTGTCGGGATTCACTTTTCCCATTGGCAGTGTACCCCCGCCAGCGGGTTTCGCAAAGCCGTGGGGTGGTTTCAATGGGAAATTCCATTGAGAAGTGGCGGGAAGATAGAATTCTGCTGCCAGCATTCCGCTGGGAGAGCGGAGAATTCCGCCCACTGTCACTGCAGGAGACCGTGAACGGGATTCTCCCTTCCGTGGGCTAAGTCCCCATGCCAGCCGGAAAAGGGTGAGAATCACTCCATACTTTTTCCTAGAAAGTCCGGGGTGATTCTCCGTCCTCAAGAGGTCCAGCAGCTCCGTCTGCCGGCGCGACCTGCAGTTACGCCCACGCGGCTGTACATGTGCGTGGTGGCCATTTATACGCCTGCCCCTGCGCAACATGGCGGCACCCTACAGGGGTCTGGCGTGGAGGAACATTGGCTCCCTCCCCCGGAATGAGCGCGCCCGCCGATCGGTAGCCACTGATCACGGGCCTGACCACCATGGAGGCTCTCCCCGAAGTCTGATCTCCCCCCCCCCCCCCCCCCCCCCCCCACCAGGACGGCCCCGCAGCCAGAACTTCGAACTCCCGCCAGGTGGGACAGCCTGTGAACTATGCCGGCGGGACTTGGCGGGCACTCGGCCCGTCGAGCGCAGAGAATCGCCACGGGGGGCCTCCCCCGACAGGCGCCACCTTGAACGCGCGCACGCCACTGGCGGCAATTCTTCGGTCGCCAGAGAATCGCGTGCCGGCCTGGGAGCCTATTTTGGGTAATCCTCTGCGCCGAGCGTGATTTTGGCGCGGCAGGTCAGAGAATCCCGCCCCTTATTGTTGGACAGCAATGAAAATAACGTCGTAGAAAATCAAGAAAATGTACAATACAGAATCCTTGAGACAATCCTTGTGGATTTCTGGCATTCCCTCAAAGAGCCTGATTTAAAAACGTGTGCTTTGCAACTTCAAATCACGCTGCCATTTAGTGGGTGGACTGCAAACAATTATGGTGCATTAATGCTAACCTGCAAAAATAATTGCTTAGCCTGCAAGAAGACCTTTGAGCCTGTGAGTTTGTTTTATTCTGATTACATATCAGAATGTTTTTTTCTCAATCAAGGAACAGCTGTTAATGTACACAAGACCTGTACGTGTGCCAAGATTTTATTTTACACACGCTTTAAGATACAAGAGCATTAGTTAATGGGATGTGTATACCTTTTGAAAAAGTGTGAGCAAATATTTACATAATTAACTGTACAAGTTTTTTCTTAGTGTCGAGATCCCCCAAGAATTGGGTATCGCGTTATCATAACTTTGTAATCTGGGCAATGAGGCAGCTCGACTGTGGATGGTAGTGAGTGATAAGACAGCATAACAAGGCTTGGACTCTGCGGGCAATATGGCAAGCTGGTCAATTATGCTTACATACCTCAAACCTTTTGCCAAGGTGTGTGCTACTTTTGTATTCGCTATTAGTTAAGCGGGATATTTCCCACTCGTGACAGTGAATTTCTGGCCTTCGTTAAGAAAGATCCAAACTTATGAGCGCGTTCCACTGAGTTTTGCACAAATCAAGGATTGACTGTGGACGTCACCTTGGAAAGAAATCCAGCAATTTTATGATACATTAATTTCTGACGGTCCACTTGTAAATGTATGTTTCTCTTCTTCCACCCTCCAAAATTTAATAGAATGATTTGATTCAAAAGGTAAAACTTTTGAATTAAATCAGTCATCAGTCCATAGAACAGGATAAGTACAAGCACAGAGACTATTGACACAGGTCATTGGCATAACAAACTGAATTTTGTTTTTTATAATCAGCCCCACCTCCCAAACAACTTCACCACATCCCCAAGCTCTTCTCTCTGGAGCAAGGCTAGTTTTCTGAAGCCATTGGTACATTCAGAGTAAATAGTACAAATTGAACTGCATTACATTAGCTTCTTGCGGTCGGACTAAAGGAACAAGACCATTTTCACTGATGGATCATGGGTCGCCCTGCTTCCCCAACACCTTGAGCATGAGGTTAAAAGCAAGCTACATAGCTGGAATTCCAAAACAATTATACTGAAAATGTACCGTGAGTCAGTTGGTGTGTGAAGGGGAGAGATGAGTTAGCTAATAATAAGATAGGGGCAACTCGCAGAGCATTCTCAAAAGGTTAACTTGCCTTTTTTTATTTCTCCCACTTTAATCTCCTGACTGATCTGTTGTGTATTTTGACCATTTCTGGATTACTCCGAGTTTTGAGTCATGTGGCACCTTTGTGCTTGGGGAGAGCAATGCTAAGCCTCCCACGCTTGTACTATTCTGCATGCTATTCTGTAGGCCTGTTTTACCTCGACAGGAAAAGAATGGCTCTGTTATAGAGATCCTGAATGAGTTTGCTTATTGACCCATAGAACTTGGTGAGAGCCTAAAACCTGGGAGAGAAAATCACCAGCAAAATTATCTCTCTGCCCCAACCTAGCAACTACCTAAGATTCCTAAGTCTGCACATAGCTATGGATAGGCTCACCAAACAAGGATATAGAAATTTTAATCAGACAAAATTTTTTTTTTTAACAGTGGATTTGTAACAGTATTTGATAGAAGAAAGTTTTTCAAAATTTTAAAGGTGCGGGAGCTACAATGTGAATAACTGTTGTACTTGTTTAATATGGCTTGATGTATTTGACTTGAGATAATTCCTATTTATATATTATATATATTTCACACACATTGCTGTTGTAACAGGGACAAAGAGACTCACAGCAGTTTTTGTGTGTCGTACAAGTATTTCTCCCTGTATAAGTTAAGCTACACACTGTGGAAATCCTACTAGCAGTTAATCACTTTATGCAACACAAGACCGTACTCGTACATTAGATATCCAATAGTCTGTTCCGAACTAGTCTCTTTTTTTTCTAGCTGGGCTAGGAATTGAAAGTGTTGAAGCATTTAGAATTTTTGCAACATCGAGTTGATAGCAAAGGTTTTTAAAACAAAAAAAATGCCAAAGTATCGAATTCTCGCCCCTCACTGTACATATCTGCTCAGCCATAGAGAGAATTATCAGCTTGTTATATAAACTGATTAATTATGGTGATGGTTTGTAGAGGTGATGTGGGTTTTATAATATGGTTTATTTATTGCTGAGATGCTATCCAAATCAAGAGTATTTTAATGGTGCAGGGAAGGGTAGAATTTGTAAACTGGGTGTCGGAAGTTAATAATAATGGAAACAACCTTTCCTATGCTTTAGGGAATTTACTGAATAAGTTGTATCAACTTAACAATTTGTGTTGGGCGATGGGGAAAATTGTGCTTTGTAAACTACTGTAATGCTATTTTAAGAAGTGACGCAATGTTTGGCATGTACTAATGTGCTTGCTTCAGTTTTATTCAGTTTAAGTATAGGATTACTATTGAAACCAAGGGCTCACACTTTCAGAGACATTTTGTGTGATTAAATGTACTTGTTACTGTCTGTCTTTTGAACTGAAATAAACTTGCCAATAGTATGAAAGAACCGAATTGTTCTTTTTTGCAGAATAAATTGGCCTGTCATTGTTTGTGATACCGAAAGCTGATTTGGCAGCTCTTCTGGTGACTCAGTGGACAGTTGCGCAGGCAAATATGTTACTGAGCCACTCATGCTCAACCAACAAGAGCCACATGTCATCTCTTTTAGGGAAGGCCTGCTATATTAAATGCCACTCAGGCACGTAACTGGACAGCGGTCGGCCTTCCCCAGGATCAAGGACTCCAGTGAAAGGAACCCTGCCCGCTGAGAGCTGCTGGCAAATTAGTTCCATTGAATAGCAGCACCACTGGGATCGTCACTGGATCCCAGGCCACAGGTGAGTGATGGTGGAGTCGGCAACAAGGACAGGGCGCACACTTTCCTTCCCCCACCGCCCAATACCACTTTCCTTGATCAACCATTGTGCCGTGGACGTAAATACCCGCCTGATTAAATGTCACCCCCCCACTCCACAAACACATCACCGGGTAAGGAACAATATTCCGTCCCCTAAAAAAACAGATTGGTTACTGCTGTCTTTCAGGGAAGAAAATCTGCCATCCTAAACCGGTCTGACCTACACATGAATCCAAACTCACAACAATGTGGTTGACTTTTAACTGCCCTCCGAAATGGCCCAGAGTGCCACTCAGTTGTGCTTCAAAAACATGACGACGACAATTAGAGATGGGCAATAAATGCTGGCTTTGCCAGCAATGCAGAGATCCTGCAATTGAAAAAGATAAAAAAAACAAAATCAGTACTCACCCTGGGATGATTTAAAAGCAATTTCACCCCATCAACTATTTTGATTAAAAACGAAAGCAACTTCACAGATATCAAAGAAAGCCAAAATCATGCCGAAACCATGAGGTGAAACATCTTGATTGTAATTAGATTAGACAAGTTGTGACTGATGTTACTGGACATCCAATTATCAGTCATTATCACCTTAAGATTCTATAATGTTTCAACAGCTGTTTAATTTTGCTGATTGATGAGAATATTTAACTAAATATGGAACAGTTTTTAAAAATTCATTTACGGGATGTGGGTGTCGCTGGTTAGGCCATCATTTATTGCCCATCCCTAGTTGCTCTTCAAAAGGTGGTGGTGAGTTGCCTTCTTGAACCACTGCAATCCCTGAGATGTAAGGACACCCACTGTGCTGTTACGGAGGGAGCTCCAGGATTTTGCCCCAGCAACATCGAAGGAACGCCATTTTATTTTCCAAGTCAGGGTGGTGAGTGACTTGGAGGGGAACCTCCAGGTGGTGGGGCTCCCAGGTATCTGCTGCTCTTGTCCTTCTAGATGGTCATGGGTTTGGAAGGTGATGTCTGAGGGACCTTGGTGAGTTACTGCAGTGCATCTTGTACATGGTACACACGGCTGCCACTGGTCGTCGGTGTGGAGGGTTTGAATGTTTGTGGAAGGGGGAGCAATCAAGCTGCCTGCTTTGTCCTGGATGATGTTGAGCTTCTTGAGTGTTGATGGAGCTGCACACATACAGGCAAGTAGAGACTATACTATTACACTCCTGACTTGTGCCTTGTAGATGGTGGACAGGCTTTGGGGAGGTCAGGAGGTGAGTTATTTGCCAAAGGAATCCTAGCCTTTGACCTGCCCTGGTAGCCACAGTATTAATATGGCTGGGTCCAGTTCAGTTTCTGATCAATGGTAACCCCCAGGATGTTGACTGTGGGGGATTCAGTGATGGTATTGTCACTGAATGTCAAGGTGCGATGGTCAGATCCACTCTTGTAGCAGATGGTCATTGCCTGGGACTTGTGTGGCGCGAATGTAACTTGACACTTGTCAGCCCAAGCATGGATATTGCCCAGGTCTTGGTGCATTTGGACATGGACTGCTTCATTGTCGTGAATATTCTTTAGATCAGGAAGGAACAAGTTTCACTGTTGGACTCAGTCTCAGATGGGATTGTATAGGTAGGAGATGTTGTGCGTTTTTTGTGGGGGTGGTGGGTGCGTGTGGTGAGGTGTGGAAAGTTGCGAGCCAGGTTCTCACAAACGATTATTATCCAGGGATTGCTGGAAAAACAGATGTATGGGGCGCAATTTAACAGCTTAAGTGAGAGTGCAACAAGGCTGTTAATTCACGGGAGTGGCCAAAAACAACAACCGTGCCGGGCGGCAAACTGTTTGCGATCTAACAGGCCCATTCCCATTGGCAAAATCAGAAACCCACCATAACATGGCGAGAAACCAATAATCATTATTTAATCCCAATCTCCATACAATTAAATGGAGCAACCCCCTATCTAACAACCTCCTGTGATCTAACGGCCTCCCCAGCTGTGAGGACCTGAGGAGGTGAGTAGCCATCTCCACTCCCTGGCAATAAGCCCAGGGCACTGGGGTTGCTACTGCAGTGGTCAGAGGGGGCTGGGGGGGGGGGGGGGGGGGAACCCCCGGGTGCTCAGCCTTGGTCAGGGTGGACCACCATCGGTGGGGGGAGGGGAGGGGTTGGCCACCCATGGCCTTGTCTGGGGGAGGGGGCAGAGGTGGGGGTGGGTGCCTCAGCGCTCGCGGGTCTACCATGCCAACCCTGGACTGCATTGGCCTGTTCCAGGGGTTACGCCTGCCCCACCAACCACCCATAACCCACTGACCATGGAGGCCTCTGGCCATGCGGCTGAAGGCTAATTGGGAATTGGCAATCACAGTTAGGTGAGCACCTCACATCTCCCGAGTGGATTCCTGTGGGTAGGCATGCTATGTAGCAGTTACTATGTAGCATGAATGCCCTGTTTGCCCGAGCAAAACACTATATAACTTTGACATGGACCATGCCCAACAAGATGCCCGGGCAGCAGGATTCTCCGCCATCGACAGGATGCCCCAGGTCCAGAGGCTAATAAATGGCAAGCATGTTGCCTTGCGCGCACCGGGCAATCTGAGAGTGCCCGATGTCAGGAAGGGGTTCAGCTCCCTGAACATCCATCTTGTGTGCGACCACCACATGAGGATTATGCATATGTGTGCACGTTTCCCAGGGAGTGTGCCCAAGAGCTGCATTCTGGGGCAGTTGGACATCCCTGGCTCCTTCGAGGACTCCCCCAAGGTGGCCTGTTGGCTCTTGGAGGATAAGGGGTATCCACTTAGGACTAGGCTGATGACACCAGTGACCGATGCAGAGACCCGATACAACTAATCCCATGTGGCCACCCGGTCTGTCATTGAGCGGTGCATCGGACTCCTCAGATGTGTTTCCGATGCCTTGACCGCTCTGGTGGTGTACTGCAGTGCATCTCCCATAGGGTTGCTTTGTGGTGGTCTGCTGTGTCCTCCACAACTTGCAGCGGAGCAGCATGTTGGAGATGGAGAGGGAGGAACACGTGGCCACCTCCGAGGATGAGTACGAGGAGGTGCCAGACCAGAAGGGGCAGGAGGACGAGTACGGGGAGCACCTGCAGAACCAGCCAGAGGATGGGGGATGGGAGTGGCAAGGGTCTGGCAAACTCTGAGGGCCAAGGATGCTCATATTCCCCGCGCGCTTCACATAGGACGTGGCCTTATCTGTCATTCCCCCATAATCCCCCTCCCCCCATTCCTCTGCCTTCCACCTCCCACCCTTTTACCATCCTCCCCTCCCCCCTGCCATTTCCCACCCTCCCTCGTGACTGCGTCAGCACTGATGGTCACGGTCGGGGGGGGGGGGGGGGGATGATAACCCGCAGAGAGCTGAGAACTGGTGCTCCTTATTCAATGCCATAGTCTGACCCCTGCCTGCCTGCTGAGTGCTCGCCCACACCCACCACCTGCACGTGATATGCCGGGGCGAGGGGGGGGCAGTGAGGGAGGACTCCAGGGCCTCCATGTCTGGGGAGATGGGACATCGGATTGGTGCTCGGCCCGCAGTGCGGGGGAAAGTGCCTGAGGTGTCAAATTGGTTGAGGTCAACAGATTTTAATCATTAACGGAAGTGTCCTTAACTGCCGCACTCCCCATCACTCCCAGACCCTCCTCCCACCCTTCCCCCCAACACACCCTCCCCCTTACCCCCCCACCCCGCAGTTCCCTCTCAATGACCCTTGACGTGCTTGGCTGCCTGTGCTCTACTGCTGCGTCCAGGTCTGTTCCAAGGATTCACATCTGAGGTGGAGGCGCCTTCTGCCTACCGCATCCCTTGGCCTCCGAATCCCCTAGCGGGCATGAAATGAAATGAAAATCGCTTATTATCACAAGTAGGCTTCAAATGAAGTTACTGTGGAAAGCCCCTAGTCGCCACATTTCGGCGCCTGTTCGGGGAGGCTTGTACGGGAATTGAACCATGCTGCTGGCCTGACTTGGTCTGCTTTCAAAGCCAGCGATTTAGCCCTGTGCTAAACCAGCCCCAGCATCCTCTGGGGCCGGAGGGCCCCAGCGCACTTTCCAGCGTCACATGCCTCGCCGTTCCACAATGTACTAGGTACTGACTGCGGGACACGCCGTTGACAAGGGGGTGAAATCCAGGGTGCTAATGGCCACCATCGCCGCTCCCCCAGCCTCTTATCGAATCTGCTGACAGTTTAGTTTTCTCCGAAGAAGTCGATAAACGGCTGCCACCTCCGGACGAACCCTAACATTGATCCTCTCAGGGCAAACTTAATTTTCTCATGTCTGAGAAGCTCCACCATGTCACTAACCCAAACTCCTGACTTCGGAGCTTCCAAGTCCCTCCGAGCTAACAAGGTCCGTCTCCGGGCTGCCAAGGAGGCAAAGGCCAAAACGCCAGTCTCTCGCCTCCTGGTTTCCCGGATCTTCGGACACTCTGAAAATCGGCACCTCTGGACTCGGCGCCACCCTTGTTTTTAGTACCGTGGATATAACATCCGCAAATCCCTGCCAGTATCCCTTAAGCTTCGGGCATGCCCAAAACATATGGACATGGTTTGCTGGCCACCTCACACACTTGTCCTCTATAAGGGAGCTGCTTTTAAGCGCTCCCTCACCACTCACTCCCAGTCAACACAGCAGCATGGCAGTGCGCAGGCCTACTCCTCGCTTTGGTGATGTCGACCTGACCAGGCTTCTTGACGCCGTCAATGAGAGACGGGATATCCTGTTCCCCAGAGGGGGTTGGAGAGCCAGCAGCAGTGGCAGCAGCTTTCAGTGCGGGAAGGATGACAAAGAGGACCAGCCTCCAATGGCGAAAGAAGACCAACAGCCTCCACCGAGCTGGGGCAGCACATTAGCACAGTGGGTAGCACTGTTGCTTCGCAGCTCCAGGGTCCCAGGTTCGATTCCCGGCTTGGGTCACTGTCTGTGCGGAGTCTGCACGTTCTCCCCGTGTGTGCGTGGGTTTCCTCCAGGTGCTCCGGTTTCCTCCCATATATCCCGAAAGACGTGCTCTTAGGTAATTTGGGCATTCTGAATTCTCCCTCCGTGTACCCAAACAGGCGCCGGAGTGTGGCAACTGGGGGATTTTCACAGTAACTTCATTGCAGTGTTAATGTCAGCCTACTTGTGACAATAAAGATTATTATTATTATAAAGTGGACAAGTTCACATTTTCCTACATGCTTCTCCATCTTCAATTTTTTTGTCCTCTCACTTAACCTACCTACATCTCTTTCTGCACTCTCTCACCTCCACTTGACAACTTTTATTGGATTGGATTGGATTTGTTTATTGTCACGTGTACCGAGGTACAGTGAAAAGTATTTTTCTGCAAGCAGCTCAACAGATCATTAAGTACATGGGAAGAAAATAAAAAGAAAATACATAATAGGGCAACACAAGGTACACAATGTAACTACATAACACCGGCATCGGTTGACGCATACAGGGGTGTAGTGTTAATCAAGTCAGTCCATAAGAGGGTTGTTTAGGAGTCCGGTAACAGCGGGGAAGAAGCTGTTTTTGAGTCTGTTCGTGCGTGTTCTCAGACTTCTGTATCTCCTGTCCGATGGAAGTTGGAAGAGTGAGTATGCCGGGTGGGAGGGGTCTTTGATTATGCTGCCCACTTTCCCAGGCAGCGGGAGGTGTAGATGGAGTCAGTGGATGGGAGACAGGTTTGTGTGATGGACTGGGCTGTGTTCACGACTTTCTGAAGTTTCTTGTGGTCCTGGGCCAATCAGTTGCCATACCAGGTTGTGATGCAGTCAGATAGGATGCTTTCTGTGGTGCATCTGTAAAAGTTGGTAAGAGTTAACATGGACATGCCAAATTTCCTTAGTTTCCTGAGGAAGTATAGGCGCTGTTGTGCATTCTTGGTGGTAATGTTGATGTGGGTGGACCAGGACAGATTGTTGGTGATGTGCACACCTAGGAATTTGAAGCTGTTAACCATCTCCACCTCAGCACCATTGATGCTGACAGGGGTGTGTACAGTACTTTGCTTTGTGAAGTCAATCACCAGCTCTTTAGTTTTGCTGGCATTAAGGGATAGATTGTTGTTGTTGCACCACTCCACTAAGTTCTCTATCTCCCTCCTGTTTTCTGACTCGTCGTTATTCGAGAGCCGGCCTATCTATCCTATTGTATCTATTTGTGTCATCAGCAAGTTTGGTCACCATACGTTCAGTTTCTTCATCCAAGTCATTGATGTAAATTACAGTGGTTGAATCCCCAGCACAGATCACATGACACTCAACTAATTACAGCTTGCCAACCTAAAAGTAACCAATTTATCCCTACTTTCAGCTAGCTCTTAGCTAACCAATCCTTTATCCTTTTCGGGCAGCACGGTAGCATGGTGGTTAGCATAAATGCTTCACAGCTCCAGGGTCCCAGGTTCGATTCCCGGCTCGGTCACTGTCTGTGCGGAGTCTGCACGTCCTCCCCGTGTGTGCGTGGGTTTCCTCCGGGTGCTCCGGTTTCCTCCCACAGTCCAAAGATGTGCAGGTTAGGTGGATTGGCCATGCTAAATTGCCCGTAGTGTCCTAAAAAAGGAAGGTTGGGGGGGGGGGGGTTGGGTTGCGGATATTATTAGTATGCGGAATGTCCGTTTCGGTGCTGTCTGCTTTCTTAGCAGACAGAATCCACACCTGCTAGGGGCAGCCTGCTGGCGCTGCAAACATTGTCCATTTTATCCTGTATGCTTTGCGTTCCTCCATTTTGTATTCAGGGAAAAACTTCGGTGGCTACACACCCACTACAATTATTCTATAAAAACACCAATTTCTTAAAGGTACTCTCACTACAGATATTTATATACACACCCATTTATAAACACCCATTTCTGAAAAGTACACCCACTACAGTTATTCTAGAAAAACACCCATTTCTTAAAGGTACTCTCACTACAGATATTTATATACACACCCATTTATAAACACCCATTTCTTTCACATGACAGTACCTCCTTCCATTATAACACACATGGGCTTTGCATCCTGATTTGCATTGGCACAATTAACAAAGCCATACCTCAAGACATCATCTTTATACTGCTTTGTCCCCAGTTTCCTTTTTTCTTTCTTTACAACAATCCATCTTCAGTTCTTCACAGTCCTGCTGCTTGCTGGCTCACAGCTAGAAAATGGAGGAATCTCTCCTCCATGATTACATGCCAAAATCACGGATGTGCAAGGCGTACGTCATCAGTGTATATGCCAGGGACATGATCTGCTCTCTGCTGCCGCTTCTGGCTGGAATACTGCATTGTGCTATTTAAAAGCCGTTCGCAGTTGGTATTCCCAATTTAAAAGCCGATCACGGCCAATGGGCACTTCTCCCGTGATCGGGAACGCCGCAAGCCTCCCAACACCCGCCCGTGATCCACCCGTGGATTGGGACCCGCAGTTTTCTGTTCTAGACTCCGCCCATCCCTTGCCCAGCCAGAGGAACAGAACAACATCCCTGAATCCAGCGTGTCCAGTCCTGTCAGAATTATATATGTTTCAATTAGGTCCCCTCTCATTCTTCTAAATTCCAGTGAATGCTGGCCCCGTCAACCCAATCTCTCCTCATACGACAATTCTGCTAAAGACCATTCAGATCCGAACTTCAGCTCTGTTTCTCTCCGCGGATGCTGCCAGACATTTTCTGTTTTTTACATCAGATTCTCAGCATCTGTGGTATTTTGCTTTTATTAAGACAGGATCCAGTTTACCAGTTCTGCGGCTCGTGTGGATGTTAAAGATCCTTAAATTCTAACTAAAGGGTGACCAACACTCACCTGTCCCTTTAGAAACCGCAAACTTAGCATTGTGTCCAGTTCTGGGATCATACTTCAGGATGGATATCAAGACAGGGGAAAAGGTGATTTACCAGTGATAAGGGATTTTCTGCATCTCCGCAGCGTGTTTCTTTCCCAGCAGCAGGATCTCCTGGTCCACTGCTGCTAATGGGATTTCCCATTTAATCCATCCCAGGTTCTGCTAGGTAACCAGCAGCAGGAGTTTGCTGTCGGCAGGACCAGACGACCCTGCTGGCGAGAACGGACGAAAATCCCCCCCCCCCCAAAAAAAGAGTTATGTGGAGACTAGAAAAACTGGACTTTTCCTAAAACTGAGCAGAGAGGTGTCGTATTCAATAGTTTAATTATTCAATGTTTAATTATATGTTACTGTTGCATTTTTTTAATTCATTCATGGGATGTGGGCGTTGCCAGCATTAATCCCTAATTGTGCTTGAACCAAGTAGCTACCTTGGTCATTTCAGAGGGCATTTTAAGAGTCAACCACTTTCCTGTTGATCTAGAGTCACCTGTCGGCCAGTCCGAGTAAGGACGGCAGATTCCCTTCCCTAAAGAGTGATAGTGAACCAGATGGGTTTTTACGTCTAATCGATGATACTAGCTTTCAATTCCAGATTGATTAATTGAAGATGGATGTGGAGTCACATAAGACCAGAAATCCTTTCCTAAGGGGGTATTGGTGAACCCGATATGTTTTTATTATGATTGATGATCGGTTCCTGGCCATCATTGCAGCCTTTATAGTCTAGATTTATTAATTGAACTTAAATTCCACCAGCTGCTGTGGTGGGATTTGAACCCCTGTCCCTCAGAGCATTAGCCTGGGTATTTGGATTACTCGTCCAGTGACATTACCGCTACATCACCATATTCCACCCAAACATATGATTAGATTTTAAAAATAAGTTTAGAATACCCAATCCATTTTTTCCAATTAAGGGGCAATTTAGCGTGGCCAATCCACCTGCCCTGCACATCTTTGGGTTATGGGGGTGAAACCCACCCAACCACGGGAGGAATGTGCAAACTCCACACGTGACAGTGACCCAGAGCCAGGATCGAACCTGGGACCTCGGCGCCATGAGGCATCAGTGCTAACCACTGCGCCACCGTGCTGCCCTAACATATGATTAGAGAGAGATGGAGAGACTGAAGTGAAGCCAGCTGTTGTAAGCATGGAGCAGACATGTTAAAACATTGCGAATAAAGTTCCTGCATAGACAGAAAGCAGTGTTTCATCTCTGTATATCTCCAGGGCATAAAATACAACAAGAAGATTAAGGGGAGATTTAATAGAGGTGTTGAAAATCATGATGGGGTTTGATAGAGTAGATACGTAAAGGTGTTTTCACTGGGGGTCAGTAACGAGAGAAAATAGATGAACGATAATTGCTTTGAAAAATCAGAGGTTACGTGAGAAGAAATTATCATGAAGAGAAATCTTTCTTTAATGCAGCGAATTGTTACGATCTGGAATGCATTGGACTGAAAGGCTGATGGAGGCAGATCCAGTAGAATTTTCAAAAGGAAATTGAATCCATACTTGAAAAAGAAAAGATTTCTGGGCTGGAGGGAGAGAGAGTGGGCAGTGGGACTAATTGGACGGATCTTAGAAATGTGAAGGGTTGAATAATTTCCTTCTGCACTGTGATTTCAAGAGTCAATGTACCAACCGACGTCCTGAACAAAAGCTTTTGGTATTTCTCGGATTCTGAGCACCAAGTGAAACTAGGGAACAAAAAGCCAGTACACTTCAAAGTAATTTATGACATGTGAAGCACTCGAGAGTGTTTCTGATAGGTTGTTGTAGAATTACAAGTCTTTCTTCTGGTTGCTATGTGACTGAAATCTAACAGCATCCGATGTTGCTGTTTGATCTGGGGCCACACACTGTGATAGGATCGTTAGTACAGCTCTAATCATCTCTTCACTGAGGTAAAGCACGAATTTCCTTTTCGTTTCCTCCCCGGGGAGAAAATAATCATTTATAATTTTGATAATTCTTGCTTAATGTCACATTAAAAAATGTAGCAAGATCAACGTGATTTACACAATTACTGGATGACGGATTAACAATGCGGAAAAGCCTCACTTCCGAACTTCAAAATGATACTAATTAACCAGTTAACTCCAAACTTGTCTTTATCTGCCTCGTACTAACTTCTAGATCTACGAGTCTGCCTGCAGGCAGCAGAAAGCCAGCATTCAGTCCAGGAAACAACTCTCCAATTCCAAGATCCTCGCCAGACCTGTCTGGCTATCACCCCCTCTCTCGTCTGCGTAAACTACACATTATTCCAGAATCAGCTTGGAATGTGTAGGAACTCACATCTTTCTTTCTTCACTGCAGTCTGCTTAGATCTCTCTTTCTTGCCTCCTCCACCCACACCTCCAAGAACAAGTGCGATAGATTAATTAATATTGGATGAAAGCTGGTTTCAGTCATGAAGCTGTTGTGAAGGCCCATCTGGTTCACTAATGTTCTTTAGGGAAGAACATCATCCACCCTTCTTGTGACTCCAGACTAACAGCAATACAGTTGTCTCTTAACTGCCCTTTAAAATGGCCAAACAAACCATCCAGTTATATCGGAACCGCTACAGAAAAACACGAAGAAGAATGAAACGGGATGGACCACCTGTAATTGACCAAGGCACCAGAGATGATAAAACCTGGATTTTGTGCTCAAGTCTCTGGAGTGGGACCTCAACCCACAATCTTCTTATTGGGAGAGGATTCACACACCTGAAACATCTACACTCAAACCATTGGCCTCGTTGTTGCTCTTTGCAGTTGTGCTTTGTGTTCACAGCATTTCAACACTGGAAGGTTTCTGTATTTGTTCATGGAAATGCTGCTGGCACGCTCTGTATTTATTGGACAGCACAAACTGCCCTTGAGATCTTCCTTTTATGGGTCGCTGCAGTCCATTTGGGTGCAAGTGCATTCACAATGCTAATAGGGAGGGAGTTTGGCCTGGTGACACCAGCTGCAGTTTAGCTGCTGTGCCACTGGAGGGGGGTGGTGTGCCACCCATGCAACAATGGACAATAGACACTGCTCCATTACCTATTGTAAATGTAATAGTCCAGCTCAGAGCATAAAGTGTTGGGAAAGTGCTGCAGTTCAGATAATCTGCTAAAAGCAGCATCAGTGTTGCAATTTTCTATCACTCTTGGGTTACTTAGTCTTTAGACTAACGTTGGCTGCTTTCGGGGATTCCAAAAGGAGTCAGAGGGGTTTAGAGCACTGAAGGAGGCCCTTTGGCCCATCGTATTGGTGTCGGCCAGCAAGTACCTATCTATTCTAATCCCATTTCCCAGTACTTGGCCCGTAGTCTGGTATGCTAGATAATTGACGAGCTATTTCACTTTGTGCAGGACCAGAGGACAGTGCCTATGTTTAAAGAGGGGTCACTTGAAAACTGATCTTCAGATGATTTCAATGAGAAATTGGTTATCCTATGGAACCGGATCCCTTGACAGGTGGTAAAAGCAGTTAGTATATATTCATTCAGATACCAATTAAAAACATTTTCAGGAAGTAATATTTTGGATCACGGCCAATGAGTAATTTGGGTCATGGTGTGTACTTGGTGTGGTAGCTTGGAGGTCAACAGATGACTTTGGGCCTAAGGTTTCTTGAACATCCTCAATTTAAATTTCACCATCATTGGCTATAGTACTTTGGGTTGGCAAGGCCTCAAGGTCTGGACTTCCTCTCCTGGCACATTCGCTTCCTTAAGACCGTTAACCTGGCTTTAGTCACCTGCCCTTAATATCTCCTTATGTGGGGCAGCACGGTGGCACAGTGGTTAGCATTGCTGCCTACGGTGCTGAGGACCCGGGTTCGAATCCCGGCCCTGGGTCACTGTCCGTGTGGAGTTTGCACCTTCCCCCCGTGTCTGCGTGGGTTTCACCCAAAAATGTGCAAATTAGGTGGATTGGCCACGTTAAATTGCCCCTTAATTTGAAAAAATTAATTGGATATTCTAAATAAAAAAATGTTTTTAAATCCCCTTATGTGATTCAGTGTAATCATTTATTTGTTAAACCTTTTGGATGTTTTGCTACATTAAAGGTGGGTTATCGTTTAGTTTAATGAAATTCTGGCATTTGGTTATTAGACGTATGTGACTCTCGCTACTCACTTTAGAAAGTACTTTGTTCTTTAATGATATTGAACAACAAGTAATCGTGTTTTAATTCCCTAAATATGTTGGTACTTGAAGTAATTGGAACACCTGTCCATATCAGTCCCTCTCATGAAATATAGAGAATACTGAGAAATGCTTCACGAGGACCCTTCCCCCTCCGTCATTATTGCAATTGATTATGCGCCACCAGTCTCCTCCAACTCTTTAGCCAGGGATCTCGCTGTCTTGTCGAGTTTGGTAACCCGCAGACATGCCTACCCGGGGGAGAACTAAGCCCTCTCCACACTTTGCGCAATCTTTCCGCTGAAATTCCCAACGTTTGGATAAAAGGGGCCAAAACCAACGCTTTTGGCACAGCCTTGGAGGGCCGAAGGGCCTGTTCCCGTGCTGTACTTTTCTTTGTTGAAAATAATTCCAGGGATGAGGAACTTTGGTTGCAAAGGTAACTTCTCCAATCTACGACTGTTTTCATTAGAGAAAAGAAGGCTCGAGGGGCTGAATTGCCCACATGATGGGCCAATTGGCCTCCATCTGTGCTGTAACAATTCTATGTTGCAATTGCTCCACCACTAAGGTTGCCTGTTGTAAGCTGTCATGTGTAGTTCAGTAGGTCTTACTAAAGTATTTGCAGTCTCAGATAGTTCAACTATAAAAGTCCAAGTGAGGAACTGTCTCCATGCTTGTTACTACACACAGCTCTGTCCAACACTACACTGATGCCCTTGGTGTGGGTCAGGTGTTCTCTCACATCACTGTGTGGGCGGTACTGTACTCAGGCCCACTTAACCCGTTTTGTGCCAGACCTCTTACACTACATTATCCTCACATCTGACGTGGACCAATTGTTGTAGATGGATTCCACAATTTATCCACAACACCAGTATCATTGTATCATCTGATTAACTATGTTATATCTGACTCCAATGCTTTTGTTGGGTCTATTTGGTATGGCCTAAAACTGATTCCAGGTTCAGGGAGCCGAAGAAAGAGAGTGAGGCCGGTATAATTGCTCAGGAAAAGGTTGCTGCTGGTGTGGTTCTCTGAACTGCAGTTCCCGGAGTCACCGCTGGGGGTGGAGTAGGCGCTGCAGTTCCCTGAGTCACCGCTGGGGGTGAAGTAGGCGCTGCAGCTCCTGGAGTGACCGCTGGGGGTGGAGTAGGCGCTGCAGTTCCTGGAGTGACCGCTGGGATGGAGTGGGCGCTGCAGTTCCCGAGTTCACAGCTGGGGTGGAGTAGGTGCTGCAGTTCCCGAGTTCGCAGCTGGGGTGGAGTAGGCGCTGCAGTTCCCAGAGTGACCTCTGGGCTTGGAGTAGGTGCTGCAGTTACCAGAGTCACCCAGGGGTTGGAGTAGGCGCTGAGGTTTCCGGTGTCACGCTGGAGGTGGAGTAGACGCTGCAGTTCCCGGTGTTAGTGCTGGGGGTGGTGAACGCGCTGCAGTACCCAGAGTGACCTCTGGGGTTGGAGTAGGCGCTGCATTTCCCAGAGTCACCGCTGGAGGTGGAATGGACGCTGCAGTTCCTGTAGTCACCGCTGGGATCGAGTAGGCGCTGCTGTCCCCTGAGTTACCGCTGGGGTGGAGTAGGCTGCGTTGGGGTTGGAATAGAGTCTACAGTTCCCGGAGACACCGCTGGGGTGGAGTCGGCGCTGCAGTTCCCCGAGTCACCGCTGGGGGTGGAGTAGGCGCTGCAGTTCCCGGAGTCACAACTGGGGGTGGTGTCCGCGCTGCAGTTCCCAGATTCACCTCTGGGCTTGGAGGGTGGAGGAGGCGCGGCAGCTCCCGGAGTCACCCAGGGGTTGGAGGAGGCACTGCAGCTCCCGAAGGTACCGCTGGAATGGAGTAGGCGCTGCAGTTCCCCGAGTCACCGCTGGGGGTGGAGTAGGCGCTGCAGTTCCCCGAGTCACCGCTGGGGGTGGAGTAGGCGCTGCAGTTCCCCGAGTCCCTGCCGGGGGTGGAGTAGGCGCTGCAGTTCCCGGAGTCACCTCTGGGGGTGGAGTAGGCGCTGTTGTCCCCGGAGTTATCGCTGGGGTGGAGTAGGCGCTGCGTTGGAGTTGGAATAGGCGCTGCAGTTCCTGAGGTCACCGCTGGGGTGGAGTAGGCGCTGCAGTTCCCAGAGTGACCTCTGGGCTTGGAGTAGGTGCTGCAGTTACCGGAGTCACCACTAGAGGTGGAGTAGGCGCTGCAGCTCCCGAGTTCACCGCTGGGGTGGTGAACGCGCTGCAGTACCCAGAGTGACCTCTGGGGTTGGAGTAGGGGCTGCATTTCCCAGAGTCACGCTGGAGGTGGAATGGACGCTGCAGTTCCTGTAGTCACCGCTAGAGGTGGAGTAGGCGCTACAGTTTTCGGAGACACAGCTGGGGTTGGAGTCGGTGCTGCAGTTCCCAGAGTCACCGCTGGGGGTGGAGTAGGTGCTGCAGTTACCGGATTCACCGCTGGGTGTGGAGTAGGCGCTGCAGTTCCCAGAGTCACCGCTGGGGGTGGAGTAGGTGCTGCAGTTCCCAGAGTCACCGCTGGGGGTGGTGAACGCGCTGCAGTACCCAGAGTGAACTCTGGGGTTGGAGTAGGCGCTGCATTTCCCAGAGTCACCGCTGGAGGTGGAATGGACGCTGCAGTTCCTGTAGTCACCGCTAGAGGTGGAGTAGGCGCTACAGTTCTCGGAGTCACAGTTGGGGTTGGAGTCGGCGCTGCAGTTTCCGGCGTTAGCGCTGAGGGTGGAGAACGATCTGCAGTTCCCAGAGTGACCTCTGGGCTTGGAGTAGGCGCTGCAGTTACCAGAGTCACCGCTGGGGGTGGAGTAGGTGCTGCAGTTACCGGAGTCACCGCTGGGGGTGGAGTAGGTGCTGCAGTTACCGGAGTCACCCAGGGGGCGGAGTAGGCACTGCAGTTCCCGATGTCACCACTGGGGGTGGAGTAGGCACTGCAGTTCCCGATGTCACCGCTGGGGGTGGAGTAGGCGCTGCAGTTCCCGGCGTCACGCTGAGGGTAGAGTAGGCGCTGCAGTTCCCGGAGTCACCTCTGGGGGTGGAGTAGGCGCTGTTGTCCCCGCAGTTACCGCTGGGGTGGAGTTGGTGCTGCGTTGGGGTTGGAGTAGAGGCTACAGTTTCCGGTGACACCACTGGGAGTGGAGTAGGGGCTGCAGTTCCCGAGGTCACCGCTGGGGTTGGAGTAGGCGCTGCAGTTCCCAGAGCCACCACTGGGGGTGGAGTAGGCGCTGCAGTTCCCAGAGTCACCTCTGGGCTTGGAGGGTGGAGGAGGTGCTGCAGCTCCCGGAGTCACCGTTGGGGGTGGAGTGGGCGCTGCAGTTCCCGGAGTCACCGCTGGGGGTGGAGTAGGCGCTGCAGTTCCCGAATGTACCGCTGGGATGGCCTAGGCGCTGCAGTTCGCCGAGTCACCGCTTGGGGTGGAGTAGGCGCTGCAGTTCCATGAGTCACCACTGGGGGTGGAGTAGGCGCTGTAGTTCCGGGAGTCACCGTTTGGATTGGAGTGGGTGCTGCAGTTCCCAGAGTCACCCAGGGGTTGGAGTAGGCGCTGAGGTTTCCGGTGTCACGCTGGAGGTGGAGTAGACGCTGCAGTTCCCGGTGTTAGCGCTGGGGGTGGTTAACGCGCTGCAGTACCCAGAGTGACATCTGGGGTTGGAGTAGGGGCTGCATTTCCCAGAGTCACGCTGAAGGTGGAATGGACGCTGCAGTTCCCGGAGTCACCGCTAGAGGTGGAGTAGGTGCTGCAGTTCCCGGAGTCACCGCTCGGGGTGGAGTAGGCGCTGCAGTTCCCGGTGTCACCGCTGGGGGTGGAGTAGGCGCTGCAGTGCCCGGAGTAACCTCTTGGGGTGGAGTAGGCGC